>NC_056725.1:1919186629-1919281629 GCF_019279795.1 Protopterus annectens
TGGAGGTTACTTCTTTTTGTCTGATTGGGACCCTTAACACTGGGCTGCGTGTGCTAACAAATAGTCCAGAAACTGATGCAGGATGTGATTGGCAAATGCCTGAAATATGCCTTTTGTGTCCCCTGTAGGCTTCTGTAAGGTGTACATGGACAGGATGGTCACAATAGTTATGACCCTTGCTTAAAAAAATATTGGTCTACCTCTTCTTTCGGTTACCTGCGCTGCCTGATGCAGTCAGCATAGCTCATGCGGTGTATGACTATCCATACAGAATGCATCTAGCTGCTTCTGTCTGGTAAGACCAGTGTACAGGATCAGCAGACCAAACTACCTCTTCATACGATGACAATATCGTATTGGATGTTGGGTGGGATTCCACTGCTGTGATTGTGGCATCAAGAGTTAGCATGTAACTAATGATAATGCCAAATGTTCTGTTGTTCTGTCACACATGCTGTATATTTATTTGTCTTTGTTGACTGGGCAAGTCCAACTGGTCAGAGCCCATTTTCAGCACAGGTCTGGGGAGAAAAGCTTCACCACAGTACATTTATATGGGTCTATATTAAAATGTCGACAGCTCACAATGTTCAACACCAAAATGTTGAACTACTAAAATAGCGAATGGCCATATAACCAATTTCTTTCCAATGGAAAAAAAAAATGGGTTGATCGTTCTCTGACACCTGCCCTTTCCCTGAGTATAGTGCAGTCTCAGAGGTAGAATATTTATGAAGGGGGGTGTGGGGGGCATTGGGGGCTGGGTGGTGAAGCCCCCCACTTAAGTATAGTTGTTTATGTGTGCTGTTGTTGTTTGGCCAACCGATTTCTTTACGTTGGAAAAAAATCGGTTATATGACCTTTCGCTATTTTTATAGTTCAAGATTTTGGCGTCAAACATTTCAGAGTCGACATTGTGAGCTGTCGACATTTTAATATAGACACATTTATATTAATAAGTGAATTTGAGACAGTTCTCAGAAAAAACAACAGATACTTTTCTCATGAAACAGCAAACATAATTACAGGACAGGTATATATAATAAATTATTTACATAAATAATTATAAGTCTGTACAGTTCTTCCAGCTTTAAAATCTCAGAGAAGTAAATGAATAGATACTGCAGAAGGGAAACATTATCATAAAGAAGTTTAGTGCTCTTACATTTCTGTAAATAATTGTTTGCAAGGAGTTCAAGATATGTAATGAAGAAAGTCATAAAATTATGTAGGAAGGAAGATTTTAGAATTACAAGGTTTGTAAAAACTTCAAGGCATATAATGAAGTAAGCTATAAATTATGTAGGGTGGGATGGATGATATTAGTAGTGTACAGGATAAGAGCGGTAATAGTATATGAAAGAGAGCAGGGTATAGGATTGGTTCTATTTAGGCTGTATATATCTTCTTATATACCCACGTACATTGTGTGAAATTCCTGTACTTCATGAATTACCATGTTGTATTCTTTTACTGGGCTAGGCTTATTTGCATACTAGTTTGATGTCTGTTTTGTTGATAGTGTACCAGTATAGAGCACTATCTGTCTATGAATCACTTTTGCCTTATGTATAATGTTAGGTGCACACAATCACAGTGCCATCACATATCATGTTTTTCAATAGTTCTCAAAAGCAAAAAAATATATAAAACTCTCCACAATACACTTCCTTTTTCCCCTTTTCACCCGGGGAGCTTTTCTGCAAGTATGAAGCTCCGCTCCACTACACCATCTTCTAAAGAAAATCCAATCCATTTCTTTTTGTGAGCCAATGACAGCATGTTCTTTAAGAATTTCTGCCTGTCTTTGACTATGCAGCTCAGTGTCTCTAGGCAAGTTTCCCATTTCTAGAAGGATAAATCAGATCAGGCAGGGAATTAATTAGTAGACACCTGTCCAGTCATCACAGTTTGTCTTGAAGGATGCAGGAGCAGCATTATTTACCATGTTGTCTATGTTTGGTCTAATTAGAGCAGAGTACAGATGATAAATAACTTCTTTTGACCTAGAAGAGGTACCTTTATATATCAGTTATTCTAAATAGAAGTATTTCCTAATTACTAATGCTTCATAGTAGTCAAAGGAAAGGGAGATGTCAATAAAAGTGCCCAGATTGCTGACTACTGTATCATTTTGGAATGGGATACTAGCAATACTATAAGCTGATACCAAGTGTTCTTTACCAAATGTGAAATCTTGCTCTGTTTTGCATTTAATTTTAGCCATTAATTTGTAATGATCAGTTGTTGTTATTGTGATACCATGTCAAACTGATCAGACAATAACACCCAGCTGCCATTAGTTTGCCATTGGTCTGTGTTCACAATGCCAAGGTCAGATAACTATATGTCAAACAGGAGTGGTTGTAGTACTGCGCCTGAGGAGCACCATTAGTTTTCGTCTTACTTTCGCAGAAGGCACCGGCTACTTTAACCAGTTACAGGTTGGGGTTGGCATAATGGTTAAGATATTTAGTGCAGGGGTGATTCTCTCCCTTGAGGGAAATTTGCTGTGCTGAAAATGGCCCACAAGGGCAGATAGACTAGTACTTACCTATGAATAAATGAAGATATTAACTGTACAAGTTCTGTCTATAACTCAGTTTGCTATCCACCATACCATGTAAAAGTTTATATCTTGGTCTCTTAGCTTTTTCACAGCATCGTATTGAGGGATCATGTCAAATGCCTTAACTAGATCCAGCCATGCTGTCTGGATGTAATGATCATTATCTATTGCCTCTGTGACATTTTTGAATAATGAAGTAGTCATGAATTCTCTTAGACAAATCCAAACTGCTGAGGGTCTAGCTGTGTGAGATTTTTGATATCATAGTTTACATGGCTTTCTTGAAGAAGTTTACTAAACTAAGTAGATATGACCTCCTTTTGACAAAATCAAACTGCTCTGGGTATGGTTGTATCAGGTTTCTGATATCATAGTTTATAAAATCAGATATGATGCATTCCATGGCTTTGCAAATTAGACTCATTAGGCTGATGGGTCTACATATCCCAGAGTCTAATGTTAGGGCCACGTTTTGACAGGCTCACACTCATGCCTTCTTCAACACTCGTGCCTGAATGTCACAGATCTTCTTTCACACAATCCATCCACCTCTTTGCTGGATGTCCTCACTTCTTCTTACCTTCTTTCTGTCTGTCCCAAATCTTCCTCACCAGATTGTCTTCTGCTTTTCAGCATGTGTCCAAACCACCGTAATCTGTTCTCTTTGATCTTTTCTGGAATTGGAGCTACTTTGGCTTCTGCTCTTATGTCCTCATTTTTTCATCTGTCCCACAGTGTCCACCCTTCTTAGGCACTTAATTTCCATCACCTCTAGCTTCTTCAGCTGTTCTGCCTTTACTGTCTAGGTTTCTGTACCATACAGTAGTACTGGCTGCACCATTGTCTTGTACACTTTACTTTTCAGCTTCTTTGGCATTCTTCTGTCATAGACTACACCAGGCACACTATGCCAGTTGGCCGCAGCCACTCTGATTGTAGCTTTGACCTCTTCATTCAGACTTCCCTTCTCCTCCACCACCTCTCCTGGATACTTGAAGCTGTTTACCTGTTCCACAATCTTCCCTTCTATCTCTATTTTCAGCTTCTTCTGATTTCCCTAGTTTGTTACCATTACCACTGTCTTATCTGTGCTTAGTTTCAACCCATGTGCCTTCAGTTTTGCATTCCATTCTCCTATCCTTTGCTGAAGTTCTACCTCAGAGTCTGCCTGTAATGCCACATCGTCTGCATACAGCAACTTTGTTGATCTGCCCCCTCAGACCTATCTGTTAATGTAGTCCATCACCAGTACGAAAAGCAGTGGGCTCAGAGCTGAACCCTGGTGTAGTCACTCCCACTGGGAACCCCCACTGTGAGGCTGAAGACTGTTCATACTTGAGTAATTGGGTCCTTGTACATATCTGCATTAATTCTACCAATGTTTCTGGGATTTCAAGCCACTGCAGTACTGCCCAGATCAGCTTTCTTGGGACCTTGATACATGCTTTCTGCAAGTCTAAGAATGCCCACTTGGACTCTCTCCTCATCTCTAGTTTCTTCCCAAGTATCTGTCTCACTGCAAACATTGGGTCAGTTGTGCTGTATCCTGATCTGAATATGAACTGCTCATCTCCCATCTTACATTCTACTACTCTGCGTATCCATTTATCAATCACCCTCTCCAGAACTTTCATGCAGTATGATAGGAGTCTGATGCCTCTGTACTGCCCACAGTTATGGATGTCCACTTTGTTCTTGCTGGGAAGTGTTTTCTCCTATTTCTTCCCCATGCCTGTGCTCACCCAGTAGAACCTTGAATATGAGGCATGCAATGTACAGCAAAGTTAAACTTTCCCTCAGTTTCACAAGGGGTTGATGTCAGCATGATGCTCTGCCCATCCTCAGGTAGCATCTTGTGGTTGTTTCTCCACTGTCCATCAGGGAAATAAAAAGGTGACAGTGTACCCTGAGTTTATCCACATCTTTCCTGCCACATGGAAGGGTGTGCCCATCTTTCTTGCTAGTTACTCAGATACTTAAGCAGTTAGTCAATCTGGGGTCACCTAGGCCATAGCTATTCATTTGGCATCCAGATAAATACTTCAGATGAGACTTTAAGCCAAGTTCCCATCTGCTTCCATTGGTAGTAAGTAACTCAGGTGGATATAGATAATCTCAGAGCAACTACTGAAAAAAGTACGGGTCCTTTATTTAAATACAAAATATATCTTATTTGCAACATATTTACATATTTATAAATATTTACAAATTTACAGATAAATAGATATACAATTCTATTTACACATATTCATAATTTCCTTTACAATCATATTAAATGTTCATCCCTATTACACCCCCACTCCCTTTTACATAACCATCATCTGACTGTACATAATATTATTGCTAAAATCCATTTATCATTAACATAATTTCATTTATTCTTTCCATATAAACTTTATAACATAAAATAACTTTCTGTCTATTATTTTAACATATATTTTACTTCTATTCTTATAATAACTGTATTTAATCATATCCAGGTGCATTTTATCCACTTCTTTTATATCTACAAAAAGTCTACTTTGTATAGTTTCCTCCATAAATTTTTTACTCTTTCACATTTCAAAAACATATGTTCCGTAGCTTTTTTCTCTTGACAGTGTAAACATATTAGATCACTTTTCTTTTTATATGGCATATTTCCTTGTACTGGCAATTTATCTATTACCAGTCTCCACAAAAAATCTTGACATTCTACTATCTGATTACACTATTTGCTTCAGATTTTATAGCTTTATTTATTTGTTATATTTAGCCATTGTTTTACATAGCAATGTTTTATAGTTATATTCTTAGACCATACTTTTCTTTTTCTAAGTCATCATTTTTTTTCCCACAGAAATATGTTTTCTTGGTAACATTGTATGTACTCTTTCTCTCTTTTCCTCTTTTTTTTTTACCATACGCCAAAATTTATCATACTTATATTTATATAAATTTACTAGTCTCTTATCTTTTTCATTTATACACTTTAACAATTTTTATAAATTTAATGCCACAGCATATACCACTGGGTTAATTAACCATAAACCTCCTTCCTCTTTGTTTACATACAAAACTCCTGTGTTTACTGGGTTTAATCTAGAACCCATTATAAAAGAAAAAAATATCTACAATAATTCTTTTTTTATTCCCAACACAGGAATGTCATTCATTGTAAAATGCATGCCCCTAACTTTACTACATCACCTAAACCTTTACTTTTACCTACCACCTCTAAAAACTCATTTGTGCAAATTATTACTTCTTGTAACCAAATGTTATTTTTTTGCAATTATTATAATGTTATCTACATATGTTAACAGAACTGGAATTCTTAACCCTTCAGGTGTTAAATACCCTGCCTACTTAATTCTGTGATTTATTTCACATACTATCAAATTCATAAATAATGCAAAGAGTATACAACTCATTGGACATCCCTGTCTTACACCACTCTTTGTATGTACCTCTTGGCTTAATCAGTCATTTACATGTATTTTTACATTATTATTATGATATGCTGACATTCATAATTTCCTAACTTCCTCACTAATATTATATTTTTCATTATTACCCAGAAGATTTCATGTCCAGTTGTATCAAATGCCTTAATAAGGTCTCCTATCATGATTTTCACTGCTTCTTTTCTATTCATAACGTCATCCACAATTTCTTTATCATTAATTATTCTTGACAACCTTTCCCCTTTTTTACTATATATATATATATATATATATATATATATATATATATATATATATATATATATATATATATATATATGGATTCACTTCAGATGCGAGTTTCTGAAATCTCAAAACTCATATGATCGAGACCATATGTATGTTTGAGTTTTCAGAAACTCGAACATCAGAAGTGAAAATAAAAAATAAAAAATTTAAAGACTTTTTTGCAGGGGGGCAAGCCTCCCTGGACCCCCTACTTAAATATACTAACTCTGAGATCGTGCTACAGTGGGGAAAAGGGAAATCTCCCATTCCACGCTTCTGCAGACATTGCGGAATGAGGGATTTCCCTGTTCTCTGCTGTAGCTCAATCTCGGAGTTAGTATATTTAAGTAGCAGGGGTGCAGAGGGCTTGCCCCCTACAGAATCCCTCACCTAAGGCACTCACACACTACATTTAACCCCACTTCAGCTGTTCAAGTTTCTAAAAACTCGATCATATGGTCTCCACCATATGAGTTTTGAGATTTCGGAAACTTCATCAATTGAAGTGAACCTATATATAAATATATATATATATATATATATATATATATATATATATATATATATATATATATATATATAATCTTCCATAATATTTTCCATTTTAGTTTCAATCTCTTTTGTATTATTTTCATAAAGATATTATTATTATTATTCAATACTATTGCTCTCCATTTTTTAATTGTCTTCTATCTTCCTTCTTTTATATAAATTTAAGCATTCCACTACATCATTTTTATACATTAAACCTAAACCTTCATTTAACCATTCATTTTAAATTTTTTAAAAAATGTTTTGCCAACCCCTTAAATTTTTATACATTTCATACCTTATTCCATCTCATCCTGCAGCCAAATCAATATTTTCTTATCCTAATACCTTATATAGCTCATCTAAAGAAAATTTATTTTTCCAACTCTTTATTTTCTTTTTTCTGTTAACTTTTTTTGCTTTCCATGTTTTTATACTACCTTCTTTTTTCTTACACATTTCATATACTTATTATACTGCACTATTCATAATTATTTCCTGAATTATTTCTATTTATCCTTTTACATTTTTATTTCTGTCATTACACTACTATCTTCCTTTACTAATCTGCTTAAGTAGCTTGATACTTCTCTTTTTCTTTGTAAGAAATATCTTTGTTTATATAACAATTCTTATATTTTGATTCTTTGCATATAATTCTTTTTCTTTGTCACAGTACTTTCTATCAATATGTTCTAAATCTTCCAATGCATCATTATATGTTCTTTTATATTTTCCTTTCTCTACTTTTCTCATATCATAGTGCCACTTTAAAAAAAAAACTTTTTTTATATTTTTCCTGAACACTATTCAGACCAATGTTTTAATAGTAATATGATCTTCCCATAACTGCATTACTAATCTATTTCCTTCTTCATTCCATGTGTTCTCATTATCCTTTTTATTTCCTTGCCTGTTTTTTTATATTCCTTGTTTTTCTTTATCTCTAGCCATATTGCAAGATGATCATAAATTCCTGTTTCAATTACCTCCCCTTCTCATATAACTAAACCTTTTGATACTATAAAATAATCTATTGCAGTTCTATGCATACCCCTTTTTTAAGTCTATGTGTTTTGTTCCAAAGTTTTAAATTACCACAGCCATAGTTTCTCTGTTTTTAATTTTTCTTCACTTATTAAAATTCTTGTGTCTTCTAATATAATTATATCTATATCACACGTATTACACTACTCCAAAATCCCTATTCTTTTTGCTATATTCTTAATACTAGTCACTTTAGCAGAAAACACTCCAAATATTTAATTTTCCTTTTCCTGAGATTCATGATTTCATAAATCCATAGCTAATTACTAGGCTAGCTTTCATAATAGGCCATTCTGACATAGCCAATTTTCCTCCCAAAGGTGAGAGCCAAATACTGTACCTTGTGTCTACGAGTCAAACACCTTAACCATTATACCAACTTCCAATCATTAGCTGTATATGATCTTTATCATCCATTTTCTTTCTTTTTCTCTTTTGTTCTGACCCTTTTATATTTTCATTTTCTGTCTTTACCCATTTTGCCAATAGAATTCATTTTTTTTACTAGCTCACAATTTGTTTTCTTCATCACTTATTTCAGAAGTTTCTACTATGTCCTCTTTATTATTTTTTCTCATCTATTTTCCTTGTATTTCTACTATTTCTAAAATTTCTTCTCTTTTGTTTATTTTCTTCTCTGTCTTTTTTCTTTTTCCTTACTCTTATTTCCATTTTTGCAATCCGTCCAAAAATGTCCAATTTTGTTGCATTTAAAACATTTCAATTCACATGTTTTTGCATCATGTCCCACTTTCCAACAGATATAGCATTTCCTTTTGTCACAGTTACTTATCAAATGTTCCTCCCCCCAAAAAAAAAACATGTTTTGGGTTGTCCACAGTATTTTACAACAGTCTTCTTCATCTCCACATTTATCATGCTTGGTATATACATAATTTTATCTCTTTCTGTTTTTAGCACAATATTACAATCCCAGCCACCAGTCCATAAACCCCTTTTGTCATAAACATTTGCAGTATCCAGCACTTCTTTACATACATTTTCAAATGTCCTTTCAAAGTTTCTGTTTCTTCCTCTGTTTCAAAATTGTACATTAATTTTCTTTTTTTGCTTCCCTGGGAAATGCTCTTACTACATAAAGATTCCATGAGTTACAATCTTTTTTTTTTTTTTTTTTGTATTCTCCAATAAAAGTTTCCATTGAAATAAACAGTCTCAAATATAATGTCACAAAATGTCTCTTTGATATTAAGAATAAATGCTGTTACCTTATGTGCTTTTACACCCAAAGGAGCTATTAAACTATTACCACACTTCATATCTGTTCATTTCTTTGTCTTTACTTTGAATCCTTACTATATACTTCTGTTTTTCATTGTCTTCTGCCTTCTTTTCTGCTACTCCCCTTCTGTCTTCTTTTACAATCACTGCATAGGTTTTCTTTTCCATCTCACCACTTTTCTTCAAGATTGTCCCTGCATTATCCTCTTTTATTTTTCCATAATGTTCCCTGAAGAAACACATCCTTCATTTTCTTGCTCACTTTGCATTACTATTTCTTAGACTGGATGGTTGTAATTATACATCCATCACTTGCTGACTCATCTCCATCAAACAGATTTCTTTGAAACATTTCCTCAGAATCCAGCATACATTCACTAGTCTTGAAATTTTTCCTTTCACCTTTTCCTTATCTTCTTCTCTCTCCATCTGCTTCCCTGTTTCCCTGAGCTACCTCTGCACCTGGAGCAGAAACAGGAAGTACGTCTGCAAAATGCATCTCACTGACAATAACCTAATGCCCAGGGCAGTGTTCTACTAGTAGTAAGAATACCACCTAGGGTCCTGTCTGAAAAAAGACCATTAGCCTAGTGGGACTAACCTGGACAGCAAAATATAAATAAATAAATCAATTAAATAAATAAATAAATAAATAAATAAATAGATAAATAATCTGAACCCACAAAGTGGTATATTTTGTTTTTGAAAGTACAGATAAGACATGTTCCTTGATATCATGGGGTGCAAGGGATTTGGGAAATCACAAAATTTCAATAACTTTTTCTGGAGTAAACTTGATACCAGATTTATCTAAACGTGAAATAGCTTTGTATTTCATGCCAGAGTAGGTTATGACATTTTGGATTAGAGTAGAACACTGTTGGATGTTATTTCTTAATGTTCTAATTTTCTTATGTAATTGAAGAATGTTTATAATTATCCTTGGCATCAGATACTAGTTTCAGTTCATGTTTGACTTTGATTTTCTTGATGGCAGTTTTGTGTTCTTTGGTGATATTTTAAGAGTCTATAGGACTTTAGAAGTTCTTTTTTTTCCTTTTGTTATAGATTGAATTTATACTTGCAGGCCATCAAGGTGGCTTGTTTTTAAATGTACCTTTGTGTTTGGGTCTAAACACATTTTTAACTGTGAGTACTACTCCATTGCACAAATAGGAGCTGAGGCTGCAGGGGTTGTGGTGATATTATAATTAAATTTTATGAGATTATTATAGGGTTTGAGAAGGTGTGTCAGTCTGAAGTCTTCAGTTTCAAAATCAAAAAAGAAACTTAGTAGCTGGTGCCTGGATTTAATGAGGGATGGAGGTACTATACGAAAGGTATATATTGTATTGTTAGGAAAGGGTCTAGAACATTTTGCCCCTTAGTGGGCTGGGATACTGTTTGTTCTTGAGAGTTATCATTTATTAAGTCCAGGAATCTTTGGGCATACCCATCTTTTGTGGTTTAGTTGTACTGGTTTATGGATGAATGATTGAAACCACCCATCATAAAAGTATTCATTATGGCAGCAGAGTAGCTAGACCACTTGTTGCCCAGGGCCTGACGTTCATTTGGCACTCTGCCCCCTGCCTTAAGAGCAAAAAAAGAATAATAATAATAACAGTAATAATAATAATAATAATAATAATAATAATAATAATATTATTATTATTATTATTATTATTATAATTGAACAGGGAGAGATGCCACCAACCTTTCGCCTTTTCACAAAAACCTAACAAAAACCAACAGCCAAACAGGAAGTTCATTCCCTCATAGTGCCATTATCTATCTCACCACATGTTAGAACCATCTCGGATTTATGCCCCCTCACAAAATAAATTTGAAAAAAAAAAAGTATTGCACAAATAAATAATGCAGCCCCTAAACCATATAGCATGATTATAGACTCACCACATGGCTTCTGTGCAAGCTAGCACTACTAATTGTGATTTACACGCTAAAATAAAATTAGTTAAGCTGTATAAAATATTAACTAACAGGAACAACAACATGTGTAAAAGTAGAACTCTGTAAAGCCTTAAAACCAGCACATAACTGCACATGGTTAGAAAGATTAAACCTAGCTGGCTTTAGTGAAACATCATACCACGGTAAGCTATCCAAACTTCCATAAGTACCATTTTTCACTGTATAAACTTGGTGCCAAGAAACAAACATCTCCTTTCAGAGGGCAAATAGATTCCCACTTATAGATAGATCAATAACATTGCTGTATTGCTCCCTGTCCCCTAGATGAAAACACAGCCCTCAATGATCCATCTTTACCCAAGCCATAGACAAAAAATAAGTTTTAGAAAAAAATATGCCAACCAACTGCAGCATCTACCCCATGAAATCAGTGCAGGAGAAAACAGAACTTACTATATCATCCTAAAGAATCCCCCTCCCCCTTTATCTTATTCAAATGACTTAAGCCATTTTTTTATTTTCCACTTAAAGATTTCTGCTTATGTGAACTAGAATGTTAATATAATATCCCTCCCCAGGTTATCTTTGCTTTTACCATATTCATAATGGTTTAGGTCTTTCATCATGTCAGACATTTTCTTTCTGTGCATATGTATACACTTCATGTACTTGCCATGACAGTTAACACCCTGTGGCATGCTCACATCACATGCTCTTTTTATCTTTCTTTGTCTCACCTGTTTTGTTCTGCTACTGTCAATTTCTTTACATGTACAATTACTTTACAATATACTGAAGTGTCTGCTTACACTACATTCAGCTACTGTGACAACATTCGTGAACCATACTTAATTCTGATCATTTTAGTATTCCAGCCTCACACAGACTTAGTACCTTGCAAATTGTACATAAATTCATTTCTTAGCTCTGTTTTCTTCTAAGACTGTTACAACAATCATGCATCTATACAGTGATATACCAGATTTTTGTTTAACGTCCTAATGTATGTTTAAAATTCTTATCTTGCCTTGCATAAACATATAGCATAAATAAATACATGCTAATGGTTCACTTTTACCTAATTCTTTGTTTGGAATTGAACTGTGTCCTTCTTTCCCCTAGGCCTCAGCATTAGGCTAGATATACTGACAAAAGTGAAAAGGTGTCTGCTTATTGTTTACGCTACCTTCATATCCTCTGACAAAATTCCATGAACCATAATAAGTCTGATCTGCTTTCCCAGCTTCACACATGCTTTGTGCTTTGCAAACAAACAGTACATAATTGAATTTCTTAGCTTTGTTTTCTTCTTCTACCACTGTTACAACAAGTCATGCATCTATGCCATGATATTCCAGATTTTTGTTTTCTATCATGATATATGATTGAAATTTTTATATTACCTTCATTTGCTGCAAAAACTATAAACACCTAAAATTATATATAAATAGAAAAATGAACTCTGTGCACTCACCAGCTTGAGGACAAAAATACAGTTTAATGATATGACATACAACGCACATATAAGATCAAAATAATAAAAGATAAGAGCTTTTGAGTAACAAACCCTTCATCAGATCTAAAAACAAAACAAAAATGCTTTCTATTTAAATAAACACATATCCGATCAACATTAGATAAAACACATGCAAATAATCAAAATTAGAATACTAAAATATTCATTAAGTATAATAAAATTAACTAACTAATCATCATTTACTATTGCAAATATAAACCAATCATAGATAACAAAAATGTCTGAGGACATGGTACTTGGCTAGTATACAGCTCAGCAAGCTCCTGCTTGGTACCCTGCAGAGTTCTACAGCAGCAGAGAGACAAAAGAGAGATTTTGGAGTGATTAAGTATCATTTTTCTGCATTTACTTGCTGCCTTTAGCTAATTCTGCCTAAAACACCACTTTTTACAGTTTCTGTGATTTAAAAAGTTCGTTTCAGCTGCATATTGTACTTATTTTACCGCCTGCACTTTAACAAAGTCATTTTTGTGTTAAAAGTACCTGTTTAACTGCTGTAGGCTACATACTTAAGTGTGATAGCCATTTCTGTGCATTTGAAGTGTTTTTTGATTGTACCTGCTTTATTTTCTGAAAAAAACAAAAAAAAAAAAAAATATATATATATATATATATATATACTTGTTTTCCTGCCTTTCTAAGCTAGTCTAGTCCAGTTTCCAGGTTAGTGCTGAATTCAGGGCTGTGTTACAAGTTTCTGTGTTTGCCCATACCTTACTTGGATAGAAGGAAGTTTCTCTGTTCACTGTGAGAGAGGGAGCTTTGAACAGCCTATCTATCCTGGGAGGAGTGGTTTCAGCCCAGAAATTAGTAGTTTAGTGGCCATTTTGGGCTAATTTCCATCTCTTTCATTTCCCTGCTATAAACCCGCATTTGCAAAGTTTTTATGCTTGTATACAGCTCAGTAAGCTCCTGCCTGGTGCCCTGCAGAGTTCTACAGCAGCAGAGAGACAAAAGAGAGACTTTGGAGTGATTATCATTTTTCTGCATTTTCTTGCTGCCTTTAGCTAATTCTGCCTAAACACTGATTTTCTAGAGTTTCTGTGATTTAAAAAGTTTGTTTCAGCTACATATTGTACTTATTTTACTGCCTGCACTTTAACAAAGTTGTTTTTCTGTTTACATTACCTGTTAAACTGTTATAGGCTACACACACAAGTGTGATAGCCATTTCTGTGCATTTAAAGTGTTTTTTATTGTATCTGCTTCATTTGCAAGTTTTTTTGCTAGTATATAGCTCAGCAAGCTCCTGCCTTGTGCCCTGTAGAGTTCTCTTTCATTTCCCTGCTATAAAACCTGCATTTGCAAGGTTATTGTGCTAGTATACAGCTCAGCAAGTGCCTGCCTGGTGCCCTGCAGAGTTCTACAGCAGCAAAGAGACAAAAGAGAGACTTTGGTGTAATTAAGTATAATTTTTCTGCATTTTCTTGCTGACTTTATCTAATTCCACCTTAAACGCCAAATTTCTAGAGTTTATGTGATTTAAAAAGCTTGTTGCAGCTACATATTGTACTTATTTTACTGCCTGCACTTTAACAAAGTCGTTTTTGGGTTTAAATTACCTGTTTAACTGTTGTAGGCTACACACTCAAGTGTGATAGCCATCTCTGTGCATTTAAAGTGTTTTTTTTTATTGTATCTGCTTTATTTTCTGAAAAAAAAAAAAAAATATATATATATATATATATATATATATATATATATATATATATATATATACACTTGTTTTCCCGCCTTTCTAAGCTAGTTTAATCCAGTTTTTAGGTTAGTGCTGAATTCTGGGCTGTGTTACAAGTCTCTGTGTTTGCCCATACCTTACTTGGATAGAAGGAAGTTTCTCTATTCACTGTGAGAGAGGGAGCTTTGAGCAGGCTATCTGTCCCTGGAGGAGTGGTTTCAGCTGAGAAATTAGTAGTTTATTGGCCATTTTGGGCTAATTTCTATCTCTTTCATTTCCCTGTTATAAAACCCACATTTGCAAGGTTTTTGTGCTAGTATATAGCTGAGCAAGCGCCTGCCTGGTGCCCTGCAGAGTTCTACAGCAGCAGTGGAGTGATTAAGTATAATTTTTCTGCATTTTGTTGCTGCCTTTAGCTAATTCTGCCTAAAACACCAATTTTTTAGAGTTTCTGTGATTTAAAAACTTGTTTCAGCTACATATTGTACTTATTTTACTGCCTGCACTTTAACAAAGTTGTTTTTGCGTTTAAATTAGCTGTTTAACTGTTGTAGGCTACACACTCAAGTGTGATAGCCATTTTTGTGCATTTAAAGTGTTTTTTTAATGTATCTGCTTTATTTTCTGCAAAAAAAAAAAAAACAGAAAATATACTTGTTTTCCCACCTTTTTAAGCTAGTTTAGTCCAGTTTTCAGGTTAGTGCTGAATTCTAGGCTGTGTTACAAGTCTCTGTGTTTGCCCATATCTTACTTGGATAGAAGGAAGTTTCTCTGTTCACTGTGAGAGGGGGAGCTTTGAGCAGCCTATCTGTCCCTGGAGGAGTGGTTTCAGGCCAGAAATTAGTAGTTTATTGGCCATTTTGGGCTAATTTCTATCTATTTCATTGCCTGCTATAAAACCCGCATTTGCAATGTTATTGTGCTAGTATACAGCTCAGCAAGCACCAGCCTGGTGTCCTGTAGAGTTCTACAGCAGCAAAGAGACAAAATAGAGACTTTGGAGTGATTAAGTATATTTTTTTCTGCATTTTCTTGCTGTCTTTATGTAATTCCACCTTAAACACCGATTTTCCAGAGTTTCTGTAATTTTACAAGCTTATTTCAGCTACATATTGTACTTATTTTACTGCCTGCACTTTAACAAAGTCGTTTTTGTGTTTAAATTACCTGTTTAACTGTTGCAGGCTACACATTCAAGTGTGATAATCATTTCAGTGCATTTAAAGTGTTTTTTTTATTGTATCTGCCTTATTTTCTGAAAAAAAATATATATATACTTGTTTTCCCGCCTTTCTAAGCTAGTTTAGTCCAATTTTCAGGTTAGTGCTGAATTCTGGGCTGTGTTACAAGTCTCTGTGTTTACCCATACCTTACTTGGATAGAAGGAAGTTTCTCTGCTCACTGCGAGAGAGGGAGCTTTGAGCAGCCTATCTATCCCTGGAGGAGTGGTTTCAGCTGAGAAATTAGTAGCTTATTGGCCATTTTGGGCTAATTTCTATCTCTTTAATTTCCCTGCAAGGTTTTTGTGCTAGTATACAGCTCAGAAAGCTCCTGCCTGGTGCCCTGCAGATTTCTACAGCAGCAGAGCAGGGTTGGGAGGATGGCCTAATGGTTAAGGTGTTTGCCTTACAAACACAAGGTGCAGGGTTTGAGTTTCACAAGGACTAATTGGCTAGGCTTGCAATTGCTCGCAAGGGCACTTAGCCTAGTACTAATCTATGAACCTATAAAAGAGTGACTTTGGAGTGATTAAGTATCATTTTTCTTCATTTTCTTGCTGCCTTTAGCTAATTCCACCTAAAATGCAGATTTTCTAGAGTTTCTGTGATTTAAAAAGCTTGTTTCAGCTACATATTGTACTTATTTTACTGCCTGTACTTTAACAAAGTCATTTTTGTGTTTAAATTACCTGTTTAACTGTTGTAGGCTACACACTCAAATGTGATAGCCATTTCTGTGCATTTAAAGTGTTTTTTGAATTGTATCTGCTTTATTTTCTGAAAAAAAAAAATTGCTTGTTTTCCCACCTTTCTTAGCAACTTTAGTCCAATTTTCAGGTTAGTGCTGAATTCAGGGCTGTGTTACAAGTTTCTGTGTTTGCCTATACCTTACTTTGATAGAAGGAAGTTTCTCTGGTCACTGTGAGAGAGGGAGCTTTGAGCAGCCTATCTGTCCCTGGAGGAGTGGTTTCAGCTGAGAAATTAGTAGTTTATTTGCCATTTTGGGCTAATTTCTATCTCTTTCAATTCCCTGCTATAAAACATGCATTTGCAAGGTTTTTGTGCTAGTATACAGCTCAGCAAGCTCCTGCCTCATGCCCTGCAGAGTTATACAGCAGTAGAGAGACAAAAGAGAGACTTTGGAGTGATTAAGTATCATTTTTCTGCATTTTCTTGCTGTCTTTAGCTAATTCTGCCTAAAACGCCGATTTACTAGAGTTTCTGTAATTTAAAAAGTTTGTTTCAGCTACAGATTGTACTTATTTTACTGGCTGCATTTTAACAAAGTTGTTTTTGTGTTTAAATTACCTGTTAAACTGTTGTAGGCTACACAGTCAAGTCCCTGGAGGAGTGGTTTCAGCCGAGAAATTAGTAGTTTATCGGTCATTTTGGGCTATTTTCTATCTCTTTCATTTCCCTGCTATAAAACCCTCATTTGCGCGGTTTTGCACACCGGGCAGCACCGGTTAGCTAGGGTATAACTATTCCCAGCTCTACAAAGTCTACTCTTCAAATTTTCCCTTGGAACTAGACAAACTTTCAACTTATGCAGTCAAATCATTCACTTCTCATCTCGGCACTTACCCAAAACTCATAGCTAGCACTAATAAACCTTAACATTAGACCCCCCTATACTGTAGAGAAGGACAAGGGTGTTTATTTGACCTTACCAGTCATTCAGTAAAACAGTTTACTGTACCTTTCCAGGCATGTCCAAAGGACAGTTTCAGGTGTACTCTCCAGTCCAACTGGTGAATCTGGGCATTGTGAGGCAATGTTACAATTGTCTCATGTACACAGACAACCCTCTCCTCCTTCGACCCAACACTAATACATGTGAGAGATGCAATTATACAGCCAAACTGGAGGCTAAGCTCTCTCAACCCAAGACTGGGCCAGGCAGTCAAGAGGAAAAGGGAATAGCTTGCATCACACCACCAGTCTCACACAGACCTATGAAACCAGCACTGGCAAAGAAACACATTAATACGCAAAAACATACTCGGAAGCTCTAAATAAAAATCTGCAAAACCAACAGATACCTCCATAGCAGACATCCAAGAAACCTCCACCTCCCAGCACAAACCATGAAACACATACTTCAGAAAACCAGTGTGCCACAAAATCACAGCCCTTAAGGCAAAATAACATACCTAACACACTAGTAATAAGTGACTCAATAGTCAGGCACACTGATGTCCCACTCACTAGGCTGAACAAGAAGGTTACTGTTACTAGCCTACTGGGTGCCAGGATCCGCCACATAACACAAGCACTCAGGTCACTCCAGAACAAGTACAAATATGACTCTGTCATTGTCTATGTTGGTGTGAATGGCCTGAATCATAGCTCCCTGGACTACATGAAAAGATACATGGAGGAGCTCTCTGATCATGTAGCCCAGGCCAGTATGACCCTGACCCTGAGTAGCATCCTGCCCTCATCAAGAATTATACCACGGTATAGAGATAAAATTATCAATTTCAACAATTGGCTAAGCTTCTGGTGTCATTCAAAGGGGATCCAGTGTCTGTCATCCTGGGATGACATGCTTGACAAGCCACGCTACTTTGCTAGAGATGGCTTGCATCTGTCACCCTTAGGCTTTCGAATACTGGCCAAGGCTCTTGCCACCCAATAGTGCCTTTTTTAGGCAAGGATCAAAAGACAAACCCATCACCGTAAATAGCACAAGTAACAAAAAACTGAGGGTAATGATGTTCAATGCCAGAAGTCTAAACCTCAAAATGCACACACTCGAGGCACTCCTCAGTATGGAGAAAATCGATATATGTGCCGTAACAGAAACCTGGCTTAAGGCTCCAGAGAGCACCCCAGCACTACCAGGCTACAACTCATATCATACATTTTGGACACAAAACCTGGACTGAAATACAAAAGGTGGGGGAGTATCCATATTCATCAAGGATGCCCACACCTTCAGGTTAGTAGCACAGCACAATGCTTCAGAGATCATCCACGTGCAACTAACAATGGGCAAAACTGCTATTCAAATTATAGCTTGCTACAGATCACCCACCATGTCCCAGGACCCCCACTCCGCATTCCTGGAAACACTGGGAAACATAAAGGTCCTACCAAACACCCTGATATTGGGTGATTTCAATTACCCAAACATTAACTGGGAGAAATACTCAAGTACGAACTCCCTTGCCCAACATTTCCTGGAATTTATAAACTCAAACAACCTGGATAAACTGATCAACACCCCCACTGGAGGTGGCAACATATTGGACCTGGTCATCACCAACATGGGTGACCTGTGTTCCACACCGGAGGTCATCCCCTCGCTGGTTAGATCTGACTATAAACTAATCACTCTGGATACCCACATTCCGCCACCACCCCCGGTCAAAGAAACCACAATGAAAAACTTTTCAAAAACAAACTTCACGTTACTTAAAACCGAGGTGGGAAGTTTCAAAGCCCCCAAGCTAAAGGATAATACTGTCCAAGCTGCAAAATCCTTTACTACTGCACTCTACGGGCACCTACAAGAATGCATGGATGATGCTATCCCAAACAAAACCAAGACTCATTCCTCCAAGAAAAAGAAACCTGTCTGGTGGACCCCTGCCATAAACAAGCTATACAATAGAAGGAGGAAATTAGTACAGAAAAGAGTAAAATCCCAAGAAGGGAAGACATCCTGATCAGTATCAGCAAGAAACTATGTTCCCTCATAAAATCATGCAAGGCTAGCTTCGAAAGAAAAATTGCCATGGAATCCAAAGATAACCACAAGGCATTCTTTAGCTATGTCAAGAATCTAAGTGGCAATTCTCAGATCTGCTCGGAGTTAGTGGAGAATGGCACAAAGTACATTGAACCGACTGATATAGCCAACATCCTGGCAGACAGGTTCAGTGCAAAGTTCACCCCCCTCTCACCCCCAAAAGGGCCCATAATTATACCAGAAGAATGTAGTGCCCCTGAAATCACAGACACTCAGGTTAAAACAGCCTTCTCCAAAGCCAAAAAGACAGCATCAATGGGACTGGATGGTGTCCCAGGCTGCATCCTACACAAGCTCAAAGATGAACTAACCCCTCACCTAAACACACTGTTTAAACTCAGCCTCTCCACAGGCTACATGCCCACAGAGTGGTGCACAGCAATGGTTATTCCGCTCCACAAAGGTGGATCCACAACAGACCCCAGAAACTATTGCCCTATAAGCCTGACTAGCTCAGTCTGCAAAGCTATGGAGTGCATCATCATGAATTTCATTGACAGAGACATTGGAAACCTCCAAACACTGGACCCTACCCAGTTCAGCTTTGTTAAGGGAAGATCATGCCTCCTAAACCTGGTGGACATCTTTGAGATAGTTACCAAGGCTATAGATGAGTAAAAGGTGGTCCACACAGCCTACCTAGACCTCGCAAAGGCCTTCAACACCATTCCCCACTCAGGTAGTATAGACAAGCTCACCAGCCTGAACATAAACCTCTACATCACGAGATGGGTTGCCAACTGGCTCATGGACAGAACCCACATGGTAAGAGTTGCAGTAGCTAGGTCTGACTCTAAACCGTTTGCAAATGGCGTTCCCCAGGGCTCAGTCCTAGGACCCCTCCTGTTCAGCATATACTTCTCAGAGGTACAGGCAAGCACAGGAGGACTATGGCTGACCAAGTTCGCAGACCACTGCAAACTAGGGGCTATAACTGTCTCTCCGGCTGACACAGACATCCTCCAAAAGGGTCTCACTGAAACAGATACCTGGTATCAAAACCATGGCCTCAAGCTAAATGCCAAAAAGTGCATAGTCATTCACTTTGGAAAAAACCAAGTACCCACAAACTACCACATAGGTGGTAACCCCCTAAATATGGGGTCTATATTAGCAAGTCGAAAATATGTTAGAGTGAACACCTAATAAGCGACATGCTAGTTGAATTTCCTTAATGTTGAACTAATTAAATGTCGAAAACAATAAGAATGAAATGTTTTAGTTGGCCAACTCACGTCTATGATGTAAGTGCATGTTTAAAATAAAAAACATTAAAACCCAAGTCTCAATTTAAAATAATTAATACGTATATATCAAGTATACTATGTTGAATAGTAAATATCTGTGTGTATAATAAAAATAATAAAAATATATTGAATGAAATATTACTATAGTTTAGCGCGTACTATATACGTGCATTTAGAGCGGTACCATAGCGTGCATACTGCATTTACTATATGCAACAATGGCTTACGCTCTTAAAACAGGACCTGGTGTGATAGGTAATTTGTATGGAACTGTACAGTCTCAAAAGCTAAGATAGATGCATATCATCGATGGGTATTTGCATGTGTTAGAGAAAACTATCAAAACAAAAAGGTATCGGTGTTGTTGATTGAAAAATAGTCATAAATGTAAAGGTAGGGCTATTACTACCAGTAAAGATTTGAAGAAACTGTTACTCAAATGAAGTGCACATCAGTATGCTTCAGATCCAGCTGAAGTTGATAAATACGTTGCTTGTAGTAAATCAAGACGAATGTCTAAAGAATGCAGACATACACCTGTCTTATTGGTAGATGACATTTTGGCTACTACTTCATTGGAGTGTGTTGTTACATTACCTGCTCGTAGGTCTCTTTTACAGCGTGTACATAGAGAGAGGCGAAAAAGTTTACTTATTCATTGTAAACCCTGCAGTACATTAAGTTCAGTTTCCTTAGATGATTTTAAATTGAAAGAGTCCACTTTTATTCAAGAACGTAAGGTAGATATTCATTCTAACTTACATGTTTTGGTATTCACAACTAAGGAAAATTTAGTTGATCTTTGCAAGAGTGAAATTTGGTTCATGGATGGTGTCTTTTTAACAAAAGGCAAGTTTTGTAGACAGTTATACAGCATTCATGCATTAATTTCACGTAATGACAAGCAAAAATGTGTACCCTTGTTGTATTGTCTTATGACAAAAAAGCCCTTTAAATCGTACAACTTCATGTGGGAATGTGTCTTCACATTGTGTATACAGTTAGATGTAAGTCCACATGTGAAGTTTATACTATGTGATTTTGAATTAGCTGCCATAAAAAGTATAGCAGCTAATTTTAGTGATGTCAGCAACAAAGGATGTCTATTCCATTTCTCTCAGTGTATATGGCGCAAAGTACAACAGTTGCAACTATCAAAGTTGTATGGCAGTTGTGTTGAATTTCAGAGAGCTGTAAAGGAGCTTGTAGCATTAAGTTTTTTACCTGAACATGAGGTCATACCAGCATTTAAACAGCTAACTAAAGACTTTCCTGTAGAGGATAAAGAACTAGTGTGTTACTTTTCTGATGTATTTGTTTTGGGTCGTGTAAGGAAACAGTTGACTCGCTCTATAACATTAGGTAGGTTTCCACCTATGTATCCTGTTTCTTTTTGGAACGTGTCAAGTTTAAATGATAGTTCTTTGCCGCGAACACAAAACTATGTTGAAGGTTGGCATCGGCACATCAGATGTCTACTTGGAAAACAGATTTCCGACATTCCATGTGTGTTGTCTATTTTAGCTTGTGAGCAAAACAGAGTAGATGAAATTCGCCTTCAAATAATGTCAGCTTGTGCTGCATCACTGAAGAAAAGGAAAACTGTAGAGCATGAAAGACGTTTGCAGTCCGTATTGTCAAAGAAGCAGGAATATAACAGTGCTGAGTTTCTTCGTGCTGTAGCTAAGTTGCTTAAAGTATGAATGCATGATAGTTAACATCTGAATAATATGCACCATTTAGTGATTGGGATTTATATTTCATTTACTAATTATTTACTTCTATTTTAATAATATATACACAAAATTCATATTGGGTGGCAGTATTAGGTTAATTATGGTAATGCTGTGTGGATCATGTGATATGTATTGTAGTTACGTACATGTCAGCACTTGTAGGTGTTTTTTATTTCATTAGTTTAGTTTCTTACGGTATCGCACCAGGTTTTGTTTGGTGGCCAAATAAAATCATTCGACATTTTGAGATTCATGATTTTAGCATTTCGCTATTTTCTGTTTCGCTCTTTATGTGTCGCTTATTAGGTGTTCACTCTAATGTATTTTCGACTTGCTAATATAGACCCCTAAATATGGAAGATGTAATAAGGGATCTGGGGACCCAAGTAGATAGTAACTTCTCCTTTGATAATCACATTGCCAAAGTGGTTAGAAAATCCTTCTATATGGCCCACCTAATCACAAAAGAGTTTGCATTCAGATCAAAAGAAGTGATTGGGCCCCTCTATGCATCACTCATCAGACCCATCATAGAGTACAATGCCCCATTTGGGATGTACCTTACAAGACACCTGCAACAACTGGAAAGACCACAGAAGTTCCTCACTAAGAGGATCACTGGCTTCAAGCAGATGCCTTATGCAGCTCGACTGAAGAAACTCCAGCCGTACTCGGTTGCATACCGCCTACTCAGAGGTGATCTCTGCCTGACATACAAGGCCATGTCCAACCCAGAATTGATGGACATGCTCCACCTAAAGAAAACCATATCCCCTCGAGCCACACACTCCAGGGATCTAAACCTCACCACAACAATAAATAGGACGTGCTGGGGGGATAGATTCCTGTCCCAGAGACTTCCCATGCTCTGGAACACGATTCCAATCTACATTAAGCAGAGCTCTTCACTAACCCACTTCAAGAGAAACCTTGATGAGTGGATGGGAAACAGAAAGTTTACCCCAGGGATCACTTCAATGGCTCTGTTGGACAGACGCACAGGGAACTAGTCTAAGGGGGCGGCGAAAGCCAACACATTCTGGCTAGGCTTATAAATGGTGCAGTGGTTAACATTGTCACCTCACAGCAAGAGGTTCTCCGGTTCGATTCTTGGCTGGGGTGCCTTCTGTGTGGAGTTTGCATGTTCTCCCTGCGTTCGCGTGGGTTTCCTCTGGGTACTCCGGTTTCCTCCCACATTCCAAAGACATGCATCTGGAGCATTTCTTCCCGGGCCTCCGCTGAAAACAGGCTCTGTGGAACCTAGTCGGACTTTCCCGGTCAACAAAATGATAAATAAATAAATAAATAAATAAAAATAAAAAAAATGCCTTTGGACAGATTGCCTAGTACCTACCTATGAACCTATGAACCTATAAAGCAAATTGTTGACTAATTACCCCTGCAAAATTCAGGATACTGTTGGTTAAAGTCACAAATAAAATGCACTCATTGGTGAGCAATATGCAAATCAAGGTCTTGTAATCTAAAATTCTGACAGTTATAGTATATCTGTATTATCAGTTGTATGCTGATTTACCCAAAAACAACAAGTTCCTCAAATCGTAATAGTTTCAATTTAACATGAATTCCATATAATTCCAATCCTACAGACTGTTAGCCCAACAGTACTACGAAACAACATTCCATATAAGCCATTTAACTGGGTATATCAAATCATATAGATCATTATGAGGTACCAAAAATAATCACACTTCTATCGATGCAAAAGCGGACACATCTTATCTACACATGGATATATCCATCAAATTCTATACCTCACTTATAACAGTCAAAAATATTATAAGGAAAATATCATCCATTCTCTACAATATGTCAGCATTTTGAAACAATGGATACAGCATACCAGCATACCGCTCATTATTAAGTCATTTACCAGCTACTAACACAAATTCTAAGAATCTTAAAAATAATATTGGCTGAAAGCTCAAAAGCATTACAGCTATTGGTTTATAGTAAAAAGATGAACCTATCAACAGCAAGCTGTTTTGTGAATTGAAGATATTTGCACAGCAAAACCTAAATAAGAAAAAAAAAAACATCATATAATCAAAACATTAAAAAAACTCAGAACTACAGTCAGGAGAATATCATTCATTCACTACAACATACCAACATTTTAAAACATTGGATACGTCATATCGGCATATTGCTTATGTTTATATGTTATAGTGGCTACTACCACAAATTCTGAGAATCTCAAGAATACTATTGGATGAAAACTCATAATCAATAAAGCGATTGGTGTATAGTGCACAAATGATTAACAAGTATTCTGAAAACCAACCAATCAACAACAAACCTTTTCATGAATTGTATATATAAATACAAATTTACTGTTCACTTTTACCCAATTCTTAGCTTGCCTTACATAAACATATATTGTAAATGCATACATGTTCACAGTTCACGTTTACCTAATTCTTTATCTGTAATTGAACTGTGTCCTTCTTTTCTCCCATGCCCTATCCCTACGGGTGTACTGAAAAAGTGTCTCCTTATAATGCTTATACTGCTTATGCTGTAATTGCATGAACCCTAGTTCCATCAGCCAGTTTCACACACCCTTTTTGCAAACATAAACTAATTTCTTGGCTTTGTTTGCTTTCTTCTATCACTGTTATTTTATTTACAACAACATGCATTTTTAGACAGTGATTATACCAAATGATATTCCATTTCAGAGAAGTAGCAAAGCTCGTACCTGTCTACTGTCCATGATTTTCACTGATGTTCCTCATTTTGAATCAGATTTTAGCTCTGTCCCTCTTCCCTCCTAAAACTGGTGACTTTTGGACAAAATGTGGTGCATTACACACTTATGACAATAAATAATGACAATAATTAGAGTTATAGCCGGAGATTCAATAAACTTCTTGTAGGCTTCATGCAAAACCTACACAGATTTTACGTATTAGCATGGTGAGCAACAGCTCTAATCACATATTCATACTTCTCATCAAGCTTACATTTATACAAGCACAGTTTCATGCCCAGCAAGAGTATCTCTGTGCAGAGCTGCATGAGCACAGAAAGAAGATGCATTCAATTCTGCTTATAAGCAAACTTGCCTGGCAAGATTGCACAGGCAGCCGCAATGACTACCAGGGGTGAAACTACTACAATACCAGCAGTAATAACACAGTAAAGAAAAGTGTACTCAGTGCAATGTACAGTAAAAAATTATTTTAAGAATGAAATAAAGGAGGGCGGGTTAAACAGGAAGGGCAAATACAAGAAAACGTAAGCTGGACAGCGAAAGTGTGCTGATAAAGTGGCCAGAGACATGAATGATATGACTGAATAAACAGGATGAGGGCATGGTAAATATGTCACTGTCCCCAAAATAGGATATGTCAATGTATGTACACTTCCAGCACTAGTCAGTAGCATAACATTAAGTACATATGTGGATAGCACAGTACGTACTACTGTTTACACCTCCTGAACAAGTATAGTAAGATATAAACATACATTATAGTATATCTGTGATGGTCACACACAGTTACATGTCAATGGAGGTAACTGGTTGTGATATAAACATCAAGACATGCTCATGAGAGAGGGCATTTAATAAGCACAATACATAAATTAGGGGTATGTGCATATTCTGAAGATTTGCAAAATGATTTGCTTGAATATGACCGACATGTCACCATAACTCTCAACAAATCAGGGAGCTAGAGCAACAGATTCCTGGACAAATGTAGACAGAAGCATACACAGTCATGAACCTTTTGCAATATTACCACCATTAATCTGTCACATTTGTGGATGTACAGTAAATTATTATACATCTTATTCAGGAACAGATGTCTACAGCTGTAATGATTGTCAGTATTCTATAAGTGGAATTCACCACCCCTTCCCCAAAAATGACTAATTGTTTGTTAGTTAAGAAGAAAATTGTTAAATATGGATTTGAATTCAGGACCAATCATGACCAGTTGATAAGTGTGCATGACACATAAGCCACAATCACCAACTGCAAAAATCAAACCCATGCTATCGCTGTCATCACTGAATAGTGTATTCACTGGGTGCAACACAGAAAGATGTATCACACAGGCATCTAGTAAAACAACTTGAATGGAAGTCTGCACTGTCAAATCCTAATGAGTATGCATCCCAAAGAATAGTTTTGTATGCCCTACCAGATCTATAAGAGCTCACTGTGCCAAATGTGATACACTTAATTAAAGCATTCCTGGCTTACATAGGTATCGGCCATGTGGATAACAAAATGTGATAAACTTGACTAAAACATACCTGGCTGATGTAGATATTGACCATACAAATAACAAAATGTGATACACTTGACTAAAGCATCCCTGTCTGATGTAGGCATCAGCCATATGGATAACAACACATACAAATACCACACCGTTATGAGTAGATCCCTATACACAGCTGGGTACTGACCGCATCTGCCACATGTAATACCAATGGATATTATCTGAAGCATCTGTAATTGATGTGTGAATTAAGAAGTGATCCATTATAATGAATGGTACAGCTCTATGTGTGACTGATGGTAATGCATCAACTATGCCCATGTACATAGAAAGTATAGCAGTACAAAGTCAAGTGTCAATGACCAAGGAAGCTGTCACTGTAATATTGTACACATACCAAACAATACATGGTGCACCCACTATAAAGATGTCAAACCTCAAGACATCCCACACGATCACTGTCCCCCTGACATTGCCATTCAGAATGCTATACTGCCATGATATCTTGACATACATCCATATGTGTTCATGCAAATTATCAAGTGGTAATGCTGATGTGATGTACTGGTATACCCTTGCTGCACACTACAGCTTTACTGAGGCTGTGATTGCACTTCTTAGGTTCATAGGCTCATAGAAGAGTACTAGGCTAAAGGCCCAAGAGTCCATACAAGCTTAGACAAATTTAACATGAGTTTAACAATTTTCAGTAACTAGGTGAATACATTTCACAGTGGTATGAGCCTATGCCATGGTATGCAATATTGATTCCCTCTGTCCATGATGGACATGGGTGTCACCCCAGGATATAATTTATGATTACACATTCATTGAGCTAGGTTGTGCTTCAAGAGGTTCAGGGTAGGCCTTTATTTTAAGTGAATGGAAAGCTTGTTCCAGAGAAGGCATAGTCTCTGAGAGATGTATCTATCTCTCCAATATGATTCATTTATGTCAGAGGCTAGGTTAAGATCTTTGGAATAAGTGGACCTTGTGCAGTTTGTTTTATGAATGTGTAACATTTCCAGCAGGGCCTGATTGGACATTGCCCGGTAGGCCAGACACAGTGTGTCCCTTAGTAGTCTGTAAGAGAAAGAATACAGAAAATGTGCTTTCAATATTTATGTGTAGGACTTGTTTTTCATAACCTGCTTCATCCTGGTGAAAACCTCTGGGTTTGCTCCAACTGTTGCAGATGTCTGTTGAGGTACATGCAAAAGGGTGCACTGTACTCAAATAATGGTCTGATGAGGGCCAAGTACAATGGAATTATAACATTCTTTAAACTGTATGCCATGCTCTTACTTATGAGTTGTGCCACATAGAAGGACGTTTTCACCACTGTGGGCACAGGGTGGTTGAAGTTCAGATTAGTGAGTAACCACATCAAGTACCACTGGATCTACTGTTAGTTGGGCGCTGCCTATATTGAAATTATTATTGTAAATACAAAACAGAATAATTATGATTTTTTTTTTCATTTATTTTCTATCCTTGGCTCTGGTAACAATCCTTTATGTGTGTTAATCCTTTTTACAGTATATTAGCATCGTTCATGAATTCCATGATTGACCCCAAACTGAAGTCAGATGCAAACTTGGTTAGACAAAGACTAAGAAATAAATACTGATCAGTAAAGGACCTAGTACAGAACAGTGTGTGGCATGTCCCTGGTGACTGACCTTTTGCTAGAGGTGAATTCACCTACTTTGATAGTATGTGTCCTGTCATTGAGCCATTTGGCTGCCCACTTGGTGTTGCAGGGGTTTATGCCCAGTTGAGAGAGTTTCTTAAGTATACCTGACTGGGGAATTGTGTCAAATGCCTTGGTCAGATCAAGTTAAGTGGGATGCGCAGTCTTTCCCTTATCCAACCCTTGGTGACCTTCTAGAAGAAATCAACCTAATTTAACAGATATGATATACCCTTGACAAATACACACTTGTTTGGTTCCAGAGTTGTGAAATTACCAATGTCCTTGATACTAAGGTCCATGCTGCTTATTTACATGGCCTTACTGATGAGGCTATTCAGGTGTATGTGGCTATAATTCCCTGGTTATGTTGATGGCCTCCCCTTGTGCAGAGAGCTGACTGCTTCTGTCCACCATTCTATCAGAATAAAGCCTGTCTGGAGGCTGTTGTTAACTAGGGATCCAAGTGGGTCTGATAGGTCATGTTTGAAGCTATTTATAAGGCAACAAGAGATGTTGTCAGGGCTACTTGATGCAGTGTTTTTAGCCTTAGAGATGTCAGAGATGAACTGCTGTCTTGAGATAATAGGCTGAGGAATGGTGCCAGATATACTTTGCATGACAACCAGTGGGAACAGGGGGTTGAAGTTTGATCCAAATCTGTCAGCTACCAGATTTCCTTTTTCCTGTGGTTGAGTATGGCTCCACAACCAGCTCTGTGTATAGCTGGGTATTCCCCTGAAAATTCCAGACATAGTTACAAAAAGCTTTTTGATGTCACCTCCAAATACAACGTTGTGTATGAATCACATGCAACACAGTGGAACTGTTAATAATCATACAACTCAAGCTATTTCATGTCATTACATTTGTATATCATATGCCTATATATTTATCAGTGGTGTTTTATTCAGAGCTTCCTTGTGCCTTACAGGGATATCTGTGACTGAAAGACCTGGATTGCTTCCAAAACCATCTGGACCTACAAAGCTGATATATGTATATTTTTTGCACTTGATCTAACTGTTTCAGTGATATTTAACACTTCTGTGCTGCATTTATTTATTTTGTTGAATTTATCACTGTTTTTCAGTCTGCATGTGTTAAAGAAACTTCTTCTGCAAAAGCTGTTCTGAGTTCACCAAAGTTCTCCTTAGTCTCTCAAAATATTTTTAAGTTTTGCAAAGTTTTGTCTGTTGTGAGCATTTCTCAGGGTTAGTGAACTTGTTTCCAAGGATTCCTGATACTGCAGGAATTCTTACTTCTGCTGTAAGGCATTTGTTACTGAACTTGAGCTCAAAGCCAGTTTGTTTTACAGTGGAAGGGTTCTTTTGCACTCTGGTGAGAGAACAAAGTTAAATTCAACCCATGCAAGGTGGGAACTACTGGTCAATAGCTTATTGTGTTTTATCTGATTGACTTCAGGGTTTAACTTTATAAAAGTTTTTCATCCTGCTGGTATAAAAGCCTTGCATTTGCGCATCATGCAAACATGGTTCCCCATGCTTGGATATAAGCAAACCTCTCCAGTTTAAAATCGTCTATAGGAAATGCTCTCCTTAGTTTCTGACTATTCACAGCTGCTTGAAGAGCTGCCAGTTTGCGCAGAAGGTGGTACAGCTGCAGGTCATTGAATAGTATACTACTAAACACTCTCATTTCGACCTTTTAGTGATTCTCTTACTCCTTCCCATCTAGAAATTGTGTTTCCTTGCCTTACATAGCACAGGCTAGATTCAGATCTGGTGAATCTAGACTGTTTGGTATCACTGTGCTTTTAAACCAGTCATCTTACTTTAAGAGGGCCTCCCTGCACCTTTGTGGCAGATGTGTGTAGCTGAGGACCCATCTGAGTTGGAGATTGCTGGAGAAAGTCTCAGTTTGGAGCTTTCGTATTGGTAGTTATGTTAAAACTGTTTAAATTTGCCTGTATATAACCTTAATGTTTATGCAGGTTTGCGCTCAATTTACTGGAGCTGCTCAATGTTTGGAAACTTTAGTCAGAGGTCTGGAGTGCATTTGCACTGAAATCCAAGGCATCCACTGAAATAAAACTGAAAAATAACTATATTTTATGTCAACACTGCACTTTCTTAACTATTTAATTAAATTCTTGCTTCATTTTTGCTGTTTGTTTCTAAGTCCAGCTACCCTATTTCCTTCCCAAATACCACATTCAGAAAAATCCTGCCACAATGGATGGGTAGTTTCCCATCATTTCTCTTGCCAGCTTGATTTATATGGGCATCTTGATGCAATGTAGGAATTGCTTTATGTATACTGACAACCATTTACTCCTAAAGCAAATTAACACCCTATGTGAAGGATGCAAATACACTGTAGAACTGGAGTTAATTTTCTCACTTAAAAAAAAACTAGACATCAAACAGGTTGAAGCACTTATGCTTCACCTCTCATGCAAACCTCACCTATCACACAAAATAAGGTCATGACACATAAAGCCACATGGGTCTACTATATATGATCGAAATTTCAAAAAGCAGAAAAGTATGGCTGAGACCATATGTTCAACATTTGAAATTTCAAACATGTAAAACAAAACAAAAAAACCCCAAAACAAACTCCTACCTATACATTGCTAGCAGGGGGGCAAGCCCCCCTGCACCTCCCGTGGGGGAGTTGGAGCCCCCAAACCCCCCTGCTATTTAAATATACAAACTCTGAGATCACACTACAGTGCAGAAAATGGAAAGTTTCCCATTCCATGCTATAGGGAGCTGTCTGTTCAGAACGTTCAAACTTCCAAAAGTTGATCATATGGTCTCGGCCACATGAAATTTGGCTTTTTGGAAGTTCGATCATCTGTAGGGGACCCACCCACATGCGTGGAGGTACTCACTAAAAGTCGACAAAAAGAACAGATACCTCCTAAATGACCACCATCCACACTCGCCACTAAGCAAAAAGAAAACACTACACATATCAACACACACACCTGTGTCTCAAAAATACCCCTCTAAGGCAAAACACATCAGATGTCTTGGTCATAGGTGGCTCGATAGTGAGACACACAGATGTCCCCCTCACCAGACTGGACACGAAGAAGGTCATGGTTAGCTGCCTATCAGGTGCGTGAATATGACAAATCATGCATGCATTCAAGTCGCTCAACAACAAGTACCGTTATGACTCTATCATAGTCCATGTTGGAGTGAATGACTTGAGATGTACCTCACTGGACTATATGAAGAGAGACATGACAGAACTCTCTGATTATGTGTCCCAGACAGGCATGTCTATAGCCCTAAGCAGTATCCTACCCTCATTCAGGATGATGCCACAATATAAACAAAACATGATTGACTACAACAATTGAATCAGCTTCTGGTGTCAGTCAGGGGAATTCAGTATCTGTCAGCCTGGGAGGATATGGTAGATAGACCTCGGTGTTTTGCTAGAGATGGTCTGGATCTGTCCCCCCTAGGCTTTCGGATACTGGCAAAGGCCCTTGCTTCCCCCATAGTGCCTTTTTTAGGCAATGTCAAAACAACAAATTTTCCAATGTAACAAAATCTAATTGAGTCAAACTCAGGGTTGTGCTGCCTAATGCTAGGAGTTTAAACATGAAAATGCACTCTTTGGAAGCATTCCTCACTTTAGATGATGCTGATGTCTGCGCAGTTGCTGAGACATGGTACAAGGCCACTGGGATATTTTGGCCATGCAAGGCTGTAATACCTTCCACACATTCAGACCTCAAAATGAGCATGAATGAACCAAAGGTGGTGGTGCATCCATATTCATTAAAACCAAATACACTTAGAGACTGGTCAAACAGCATGACTCTCTCAAACTACTCCATGTCCAATTAACTGTTGGGAAAGAACCATACCATGTCATTGCTAGCTATAGATCCCTCACCATGAACCAGGATAAGTACACCGCCTACTACAAGTTTGCTGGAATCCCTCACCATACAGCCCAACAACTTAGCCATGGGAGATTTCAGCTATCCTTCCATAGACTGGGGGACATACACAAGCAAAAATACACTTGCCCAGAGGTTCCTAAACTTTGTTAACACAAATGCTCTGGAACAGAGAGTCTGTACCCCACTAGGGGGCTCTAATGTTCTGGACATAATACTCACCAACATGGAGGGGTTCACTGTATTTCAGCCTTAACCCAGGTCAGTGACACTAAAGAGTGTAGCACATTAAACATTTACTGCAACTGGTAATGCAATAAACAGTTACTAAAGTTATTACTTCATAGTTGCAACCACTGTCACTGCATCAGTATACAGTATAGAATAGTAAACAGCCTACATAAGTTACTAAAGGTTATTTTTTGAGGGAGGTCCTCTTCCTTCATTCAGACAGCCATCCCAATGCCCCACATGCATCAGTGGGTCTACTGACTTATTCCACTTCACTCCCAATTGATTATAGGTTTTTGCTGTGCCATTGCACATCTTAAGGGTGTTATGGTGAAGGGTGTTGGTGCTGTTATTGCATCAGCCAGGTTTTTTTACCTCCCCCCTCCTTGTCAGTATCTGTGGTTAGATCCACAGAGCTGATCTGCAATGGGGACATCACTGTATACTACCCTGCCTCCGCAGCAACTCAACTATGTCTGCTTTCTGCCTCCTTATTGGACAATGCCTCCTTGCTATACAACATCCCAAACCTCTGCCAGAAGTTATCATAGAAGATGCCCTTGATACCGCCCTCCTGTGAAGAATGGGAATGCACATCATCCCCACCATTCTGTCAGTCACCCAAGACACTAATCAAACCTGGGAGGTCTGGTTCATAGTTAGAGCTTTAGCCCTCTACATCACCAGAGCAGCTATAAATCAATAAATGATAATGAAATGTACTTCATCAGAAACACATAGTACTGAAAAAAGCTTCTGTTAAATTATTCCAACAGGTAAATGATTGGAAAAGGTCCGTCCCATCTGATTGAATTATTATAACACAACATGGCAGATTCCATCAGGTAAACTTATTTAAATTTAAAAATAAATGAAATGAGAAAAAACATTTAGTTACATGCCCCAAGTTTTAAAACACTGATAACTGATGTATTTTATTTAAACATAGGGGGTCCATAGCATTGAGGCGGTGTTGCCATAGCAATTCTCTAACCTCCAGTATAGTTTCAATAGGACAGCCCCAAGGACAGCAACAACCAACTTTTCGAAAACTGCAAACTTAAAACAGACAAAGTTATAACAGTTAAGGGAGTGTTTGTATAAACCATTGCTGGAGTTTCTATTTTTTTATATCATAAAGGGGTTCATAAATCCTATGTTTAAGAACAAGATTGTTTTTCCGATGTAAAATGAACAACAGGTAGAACAAACAGCAATGTAAACAACTCAAGACGAATTACAATTACATCCCCCTATTAATTTAACTGGGATGCTGCCTAGGCCAATAGAAATGCTAACAGCTTACAAAACATAGCAACACTGCTTACAACAACCACTCCTCCTCATACCTCTGTGTATTTCACTATTATACAATAACGGTACTTCAAAAAACTGTTCAAGATTTCTCGCTTTCTTAAAAACAATTCTCAGCTCATCACCAAGTTAGAGCCAACACTTCATGATCTGCTTTAAACACTGACCAATATTTATTGATAATGGGTCTGATGCTAGAAACAAAAGGACGGTACTCCAGAACAAGGCTTTTGGTCATATCAACCACCTCACATTCAGGGACGTTAGTATCAAGATGACTTAAAATGGGCTGAAAATGTCCTAATCTGTTGGTGCTAACCTCATCTCTGATCTTTGAAATAAAATGGGATGGGTAACCCCTTTCTTTAAACATATCAGCTGAACAGTCACACTCATGAACAAAAAACAGCTCATAAGAGACCATATGAGTCTACATTATAGCCAGGGATGATTCATATAGGAGTGAAGACTGTATAATAAGCCTGTTATCAGCTGCTGAAAGTTAGCTGGCAATAGTGTATCACAGGTATATTATAGAGGCAGTTTGAGGTACAAATATCTATCATAATTACAGATAGAAAATTTAAGTTACATAATAAGATATGATCAAACCCATTGGAGCTACTCTCGTTGCTACAATGAACTTTCAAAGTAGCTAGTAACTTGTAAAGAAGCACTAGAATGCACAATGCATGGCATAAAGTTGGGCACTTTAACCTACGTCTTTAACATGATGTCAATGGTACATATCTGTCAAATACTAACACAGCATATTCACAGACGTTTAAGTAAAACATATAATTTCAGATATTACTGGATGGGGCATTCCACGGAATTAGGAACATTCTGGAAAGGCCTTTTCAGATATACCTATGCCAAAAAGGAGTCGTATTTAGTTTCAGTGTTGCTTGAGATATGTTATTTTCTAAGTTGTGTGAGGTTTAAATTTTAAATAGATTGAGCTAACATTGAAGGCTAAGGAATAATGAAGTAGTTTCAGTGTCACATGTTGAAGAACTGTAAATCTGTGAGCATTCTGTAAAGGAAGGTACACATGTTCATAGAAAAGGAAGAAATAGTTAAAAAAGTTTACACATTTTATAATGGTTTGTTAAAGATAAGTACTTTAGTCAAACTGAGGCAAATCATAGGTAATGAGTACACAAACTGTGGGATTCAATTATTGAAAATTGTATGTTTCATACATTGAGGAGAAGAAAGAAGGTTAATTTATAGCAGAGCTTAAGGTTATTGAGCAGTTTGTCAAAAATGGTTGCTGCATGAGTTCTAAGGAAGAGAGGTAAAGCTAGTTAGATACCCAAGTGTTTATGAAGGTGATTCTACTCAATGATATTGCTACACTGAGTACTCATTTTCATTCCTGGGCTACTTTTATGCCTCTTGGCTGTGTTAAAGAACAGACACACTATTTTCTTTCTGTAAGTGTTGACTATCGTTGTTTAGCCAATCACAGAGAATAGAAAAGAAAAGTTTGTCCAAAGGGAGTTTTGAGCTATATAGCCATTTTTACAGGAATTAGTCACAGGACATCATCTGCATATATAGTGAGCTGGATTTGAAGATGGTAAATTGGCAAGTCAGTAATAAAATTCCCCAAGTCTGCCACTGTACTTGTAATGCACAGAGGCAGCTCCTAAATTCTTTATCCCACTTATGGGTCCCTTCAAATTATATATGGTATGATCCCAGTTATTCTCATTAGGGGTAATATATAATTATTAACCATGGGGTGGGTAAGGACAATATCTAACCAAATGGGATAGGTTAATTTGAGCACAAAAAGGGAAATCAGCTAGGCTTAAATGGCCCGAAGGGCAGCTAGCCTAGTACTTACCTATGAACCTATAAAAAGTAAGTAAGATATGAGTCCTGATAGTGACCTCCAGGGGACTCCTAAATCAAGTTGCTGGTATAAGAGGTCAAGTTATGCAGATGTTATATGGAACATGTACTAGGAAAGGCAGTTTTGAAACCATGTAAGAGAGCTGATAATGCAAAGAAGTTCTAGTTTATTGCTAAGAATTTCATGTCTTATCACTTCAAATGCACACCATGTCAATTAAACATTCCCTATTATGAGGTCTTTTCTGTGTTATTTAGAACATAATAGGTCACAATGTAAATGTCTGTGATGGAGGTCTACCTATTCTGAAAGTGATGCTGAAAATGCAACAAAATTCAACAATGATTTATATGTTCTAATAATAAGTATGTAATTCTTAGTGTTTTGCTAACAGCACAAGTTGGAAATGGTTTGTGCTTTGCTAGGGGATATAAGGTTGCAAAGGGTCTGACATTTTTGGATGTTTTTTGAGAGAGCATGCATAAAGTAAGGGTGGGATAATAGACATAATTGAAAAACATGTGTTGATATGTCAGTTTATGGCAGTGCCATTTTGGGAAGGAGAATTGCAGTTATCACTGCTTACTAGTGTTGTATAACTTCTCAAGCAGCTTTCATGTTGTGTAGATGAAATTTCCATAAAGTGTTAGGAATACTAAATGAGAAGGGTGGGAGTGCAGTTACTGAATGAGTGCTAAGTGAGAAAAATTACTTGTTGCTTTTGAGAATGAGATATATGTTTTGTTTGTGCTGATAAAGGAGCTGTTTGAAATGACAGGATCAAAGTGCTAGATGAAATTCCTCTGAAATGTATTTAATGGATTTACAAAACTTTCAGATGCTTGCTAGTAGTACTTGTAAGTTTTATAAGAAAGAAGACTTGTCACTGTTTTTGCAATCTTTGCAGGTTGTATAAAGTTATATAGTATTCCTCTTTTGTATTCATGTGGATTATCTTCCCATCTTTCCCAATCTTTGTCTATTTTCCCCTAGTGGACTTGTAATACATGAAGTAGGCCAAAATCACTTGGTGTCACTATGTCTTCACTGATGAAAAGGAAACAGTGCCTTCAGTAGTTTGATTAGTCTGTTAAGTAATGGGCATTGCCAGCCATACCACATGTATGTCATGACATAACAGTTTTTAAAATAATGAATTTTCTGCAATGAGATATGCTAGACTTTAAATAGTAAACAAAACAAAAAAATGGCATATTCACTACAGTTTACATGATTTTGAAGATGCTAGTGTAAATGTTGCTTACCACAGTGCACCATCACCCTAAGGACTCTGTCAGCATGGAGTGAGTGGTGAGAACAGTGCTGAAATAAGTCGACTTGTGCAATACATGCAAACAAGTAAATCTACACCTGTCCTTTCATAGGAGATAAACGTGCAATGATTCTGACTGCTGTCAAGAAGTTTGAGTGGACTTTGTATTATTCATGTTTCCGATTCCATTTAAATTATTGATAGTTTATATAATAAAGATGTTGCAGTTTTCATATTCAAATAATAAATATATATACAGTAAATGTCAAAGGATTTTGTTTTTATATGAGCACATTTTCTAGCAGACACAAGAGAATGAATTTCTTCATTTTATTATTTTTTTATTTTGGCCATTAACTGTTGACAGAATAAGAGTTCTTTCTTATCTGTGATTGGAAAGTAAGATATGCAAGATTTAAAATATTCCCTTCACCTTACTACACTTAGAATGAATAAAATGCTGCCTGGGTGAGTTCAGCTCAGTGATGTCAGAATCCACAATCACTGTTTTCTATAGGATATTTCTGCAACTGTGGGCACACTCTCCATACTACAATCCCCAGTGCAGACGGGAGCTCTCATTGAAGTGTTTGTCTACCAATAGACAGGGCCAAATGACAACATCCCATATAACTGTGGCATGCATTTCAAAATCCCATTGCATGTCAGTCCCTTGGAAGCTGATGAGCATGCTCAGGAAGTCAGGGTTTAAAGAGAACCCCACCCCCATTCTCCTTATTCAAGTTCACTCACTCCTTGCCCCCAGTGAATGAATAAGCCATAGGAATCTCATCCAGGGATGTGAAAAAATTTGTCAACAGAGTGACCAAGGGTATACGCTCAATGGTCAGAGTAGGAAGTAACAAAAAATTTCAAAATTAAATTAATAAAATTAAGTACATAAATAAATACATAAATATCATGTTTTGTCTATGAATGTAATGTCAACCACCTTGATTTGGACAATGGTAGCTATTTTATTAACTTTTTAACATATAATTCTGTATTGCACAGCACAAGTCGACTTATTTCAGCACTGTTCTCACCACTCACTCCATGCTGACAGAGTCCTTAGGGTGATGGTGTACTGTGGTAAGCAACATTTACACTAGCACCTTTAAAAATATGTAAACTGTAGTGAATATGCCATTTTTTGTTTTGTTTACTATTTAAAGTCTAGCATATCTCATTGCAGAAAATTAATTATTTTAAAAAGTGTTATGTCATGACATAAATGTGGTATGGCTGCCCATGTCATTAACCCATGTCATTAATGTTCTGTTTGTCTTTGTGTCAGTGCATGATGAAGTAGCCCTTGCAAACAGATTGTAGTTATATCTGGGAATGATTTTTTTTTTACTATATCAGAGGGAGAGAAGAATGATGATCCCAGCTGATGATGTTGCAAGATGGCCGCAGCAACAAGAAAGGCTAGCATCTCTAGTAATGGGAGGAAGTATACTGACTGTAAGCTTTTCCTTCTACTATATCCTTGGGCTTATGCCTGGTCCACAACAGAGGTTTATCAACTCCTGTTGAGAAATCCATGGCTACTCCAATATTTGGCACCAGAGTGTTAGCCTATGTTTGTAGGAGATCCAGATTAGGTATGCGTCCTTTTTTCATAAAGATGCATGGGTGTGGATTGGAGTGCATTCAGCAGTGAGTGAGTTCTGCAGTTCTGAGACTATTCATTTAGTAATCGTAGTCATTATATTTTCTTGGTGTTAACATTTATTTTGTCCTCTTTGTTTTTGATTTCAAAGTAGTATGCCAGTGAAATGACTGCTAAGTAAAAATAAATTGACATTATCATTAATGAATGATTGTGTCAAAATGCTGTTCTAGAAGCTGAATGTTTATAGGTGAATCTATGATGAAATTTTAGTCACATGCACTACTCTTTAACTGTAGGGCTACATTAGTGGTCCATCCAGATCAGAGCCAGTCATCCACTGCCTCTGAAGTCATTTATAAAAATATTATTCTTATCATCTCCTCATTATGCATACAATGATGGTGTTATTTAGCTCATAGTTTGTCTCCCACACCTTAGTTATCACAAGGAAAGACTTATGGCTGTCACATGCATTCCTGAATTCAGTCATTGATTTTAACTTTAACTGTGTTTTTAAGGAAAACTGATACAATCGTATGCCACACATTCTCTGAAATGATTAGTTTGTGTGTCTGTCCTGAGCTGGTCACATAGTATTATTAAAATATGCTGTCTTTTTTTCCTCACTTATAAAAAATTACACTCCTTATAGACCAAAGAAACCTGTATTGTCAGAAACAATCTGTTATACTTTTTTATCATCTTACAATTCCAAAGACTTTGTCATCACCACAATTCACCACAAAGTGAAAATACTTCGTAAATATGAAATTGTTCAATCAAGTGTTAGGCAATCAATTAATATCAAAATGTTAACGAGTAGCATCAAGCAAAACATAAATATGAATTAACATGAATAAACTGTAGTAGAGTATGTAAAACTGATATTAAAAATATAGATTCAGAACAATAAACACTGGGCGCATAGTTTATGAATAAGGCCTTGCACAGATCTATCATCATTATCATCTCCTTTCCTCTTATCCTGGTTAGGGGTCGCCACAGTGGAACAACGGTCCGCAGAACAATTGGCAGTGGAGTTTTATGGTGCCGAGTTGCCAGCCCAGTGCCGAACCTTCCACACAACTATAACACTTGCTAAACAACTGATGAAGGACACAAAATCAAACACCTGTAATAATTAAAACTAAATAAGATGAAATAAGACATGTAGAGTAAAAGTGGATAAATAGTTGATGTGGGGGTTGCAGCTAAGGAATATTCTTGTTGCTGATATGCATACTGAGATCAGTGAAGTGACCTAGATTCAATAAGAATACATACTTAAACAGAACTAGTATGCATCCTCCTTACATATTTAATATAGTCGGAAATCAATTAACAAGGGTACCGAGAATAAACACTGATCATAACATCATGCTTACACAAATGCTGACTATGGTTAATCACTTTGCCAGTAGGGGTTATAAAATCAACAATGTTAACACCATTAAAAATGACATCTTAAATAAATGAGATATAGACTAAAAACTCTTTTTTTGTACCATTTCGAAACAAAAACTTAATATAGAATGTAAGCAACCATCTAGATGCAGCTATACTCTTGCATACAATATCAACATGTCCAGTGTTAAACAAATTATTTCCAATATTGGCCTATTATAAAAGTTATTCCACAGGTTAGCAATGCTTTAGATGAAACACCTAGTTTTAGTCATAAAGAAGTGCCAATTTTAAGAATAAACTTTGTTATAAAGAACAACCACTTACTTTTCCATCCTTTAGTAGCAGCAAGAAAGGGACTTATAGATGCAACAATTGTGTTTATTGTACCTACATATACACTGACAAACCATCCAGCATCCTGTGAGTGTAAGGATTTCACTCTATATGCTTATGGCAATTGTAATTTTACTAATCTCATTTATTATACCACACGTTACAAATATAATTCACATTATATAGGAAAGCCCAACTGGAAATTAAAAAAGAGAATAGGGCAACATCTCTTGGATATGAACAGGAACAAACTAATGCTTTATGTAAACACATAAAGGACACTGATAGTACTCAGAACTTTAAGTTTGCAATTAGGAAAACACTACAAATACCTTAAAAGGGAGAAGCATGAAAGACCTCACTGAATATAAGGAACTCAAATGGATTTTCAAGTTCAGAGCTCATATTATCCCAGGTCTTAATGTTATGATAACTTTAAAGCCTTATTCAAGGCTTTTACATAATCAAGTTAAATATCATCATGTGACTTATTCAATATCAGTATAGATGGACACAGCTTTTGTTGTTTGTATCTTTCTGATGAAGCCTTTATGGTGAAAGTGTATTTTGATACTTGCGTTTTGTTTTTATTCTGTGTTTTATACTTCTCAAAGTTTTATTAAAAGTTCGGTTGTGGTTCCGTTTTTTTTTTTCCATTTTTTTTCTTTTATTTGCTTTTCTTGGAATATAGCAGACTTATCACTGTTCTGACACACATTTTTGACTGCCTACCTCATAGGTTTTGAAACCCATAAAAAGAAGAAGGTAAACCACCCACATCAGTAGAAAGCTAACCATGATTCACCAAATTACCATCCTGCTGACTACATTGCACCACTGAATGGATCCCTGCACACTCTAAACAAGCATGTGAGAACCTACACCCAACCCACAAGCAACATCCTGCATTAAAAGCCCAATATACCCCCACCCCTTCTCCCCTATCCTTCCCCCTCTACTAACTGCTCCAAAGCTATCCATTATAGCAGCTAGCCATATGTCTGAATGTCTAACCTCCCAATGGAGGGAGTGATCCAAAACCTCTGGTTGTACTGCAACCAAATGGTCCCCACCTGTTGCTCATCCCTCTCTAGCATAGATGACAAGCAGGCAGGGTAGTTCATTTAGATGCTTTATTACATAGAAACACATCAGCATGGACAGGAGCATCATAAAATATAAACAAACTGGTCAACAGACAGACCTTACATACATACATGCTTATATCTCAACAGCTTACTACAAAATGGCAGTCAGGCTTGCACATGCTCAGTATTTATACACTTGTGCAAGCCCTTGGCTAACTTCTTAAAGGTACATACACACATTGATCTACATCCTCCCTCTTAAAAATATTGCCTTAGCAAAAACAACATTGGAGTTAGACATGCATTATTATAAACATTAGAAACAAACACAATGTTCATGTCCAAGTTGCCAAGTTGCCATGTATCTATAACATGGACTGGAGATATGACCAGATCTGGTAACATAACAATCTGGATTGGATTTAGCAACAGGGACAGTCTTCAGTGAACAATTCATATAAGGAACATTTGGATTTGTCACAGGAACAGGAGTATTCTCTGGAACTGGGACACTGCCTAACCTCTACTCCTTGTGATTTCACAATGTACAATCTAGGCTCTGGGCAAATATTCTACATGACTCCAATCCAATCATAAGTAGGACTTTTGGGTTAAACACTTCTTCAACAGATTGGTTTTCACTGACCTGCTGTTCTTGACACATGGAACCAACAATTGACTACTGATTGATAATGTGGATCGGGTTTGTCTTGACAGAAGTCTCTGAGCAGATGAACCAAGATGTTTATCACAAGTAATGTTTCGGAGATTCAAGAGATTCAGGAAAACATCACTATTATCTCATTTTCACTTCTCTAGTAACTGTTTTGCACTTTGAACTGCACGTTCTGCCAAACCATTTGACTGAGGTAACTCTGGGCTACTCATGACATGAGTAAAGTCCCATTCTTCAGCAAATATTTTGAACTGTTGGCTTGTAAACTGTGCCATTGTCAAAAATAACTATGTGTGGACTAACATGGACTGAAAAATGATGCTTCATCTTAGTAATGACAGTACTGGATGGCAGATTGGGAAGCAGGTCAATCTCTAACCAGTCAATTAACACCAAATAATGGTGACCATTCCATTCAAAAATGTCAGTGGCTACTGTCAACCAAGGTAGTTCAGGAACCTGGTTTAGCTGAAGTGGTTCCTTCTCTTGATGTGGCTTAGTACTGTTACACAAAGAACAAGATGAGAGCACTCTCTCTCAATGCCTTGTTACATAGAAGGCCAAAATACTAGTCCTCTTGCCCTTCTTTTGGTAGAATCAGTTCCTGGGTGGCCACGATGCAAGATAGTAACATACTCTTGTTGCAAAGACTTTGGAACAATGACATTAGAACCTTTCATGACGATAGCATTGTCAGACAAAATCTCATCTCTGTATGGAAAATAAGGTTGCACTTCTTGAGGTAAACTGGATTGTTTTGATGACCATTCTTGACTGATAAAGCGGTTGAGGCTCCGTAAAACTGGCTCTATGGCTGTGTGATCTCTCAGCTCATCAAGACATGTGGAAGAACATTTCTCACTTCCATGACTTCAAAATCAGGGTTCTCATTCTCATGCTGTTCAGTGGCCTTTCTGGGTGATCTGGGTAATGTATCAGCAAGATAAAGAAGTTTGCCTTTTGTGTACACAAGAATGAAATTATACTTTTGCATTCTTAACATCATGCATTGCAATCTGGCTGGAGCTGAATGCATAGGCTTTCTCAGGATAGTGACTAAAGGTTGGTGGTCTGTTTCGATCTGGATAGGTCTACCATAAACATAATCATGGAACTTCGAACATGCAAACACAGTTGACAAAAGCTCTTTCTTGATTTGAGCAAACTGCATTTCAGTTTGGGTAAAAGTTCTCAATGTATAGGCAGCAGGTTGAACCTCTTGTAGAATGACTGCACCTAGACCAAATTTCAAAGCCTCACACAATAGAATAACTGGTTTGTGAACATCATAATATCTGAGAATTGGTGGACTGACAACTCTCTGTTTCAGGACATCAAATGCTCTTTGGTGTTGCTCTAACCAAGACCAGGATACATCTTTAATTGTCAGCTCTCTAAGCAGTGCTGAAAGTTGGCTCAAGTCTGGAATGAACTTGCCTAGATAGTTAACCATGCTAAAAAAATGTCATAGGGCTTGAACAAAGTCTAGAGCTGGGATCTTGAGAATGGCTGTTTGTTTAGAAGGGTTCCGTAGGCCTGAACTAGTAAATAAATGACTGACATAAGTAACCTCGTAGCCTGAATTTGTGTTTCACTGGAATGAGCTTAAGATTCACTTTATATGCTCTTTCCAGAACTTTTCTAAGGTTTCTGTCATGCTCAGCTTCACCATTGCCTCCAACTAATATATCGTCTACTATAATGTCACAAGGATACCCAGAAAAAAGTTGATCCATTGCACGTTGAAAGACTTCACTTGCAGAATTTATCCCAAATGGCATTCTCAAAAATCTGTAGCTTCCAAATGGAGTACTGAAAGTAGTGAGCAATGAGGACTTCTTGTCAAGCTGAATTTGCCAAAAGGAACTCTTTGCATCTAAGACAGAAAAAAACAATAGCATTTGGCATCAGAGCTTAGACTTCTTCAACTGTGCACATTGAATGATGTGGTCCTTTTAGTGTTTTATTCAAATCTCATGAATCAATACATATTCTGATGTCATCTGAGGTTTTCTTATGAGCTATGACCATGGAAGATACCAATTCAGTTGGGTCATCTACTGGACAAATCACACTTTGTTGAATCATTTTATCTAACTCAGCTATTACTCTGTTCTGCATGGCTACTGGAACTTTTTGAGCTGGCCTGATAACTGTACTGACATCTGGGTCTAACTTCATGGAGTACACAACTGGAAGCTTCCCTAGTTTTTCTTCGTAAAGATCAGCATAGGTAGAAAAATATACTGGGCAAAATTAGAGCAGTGGTCTTTTGAGCTAACTTGATGGACTTCCTTATTAAATGAAAGCAGTCACATTTTCAAACTGTCTATGAGCTCTAATAATGACTGGACATGCCTCTTGACCACATAAAATAACAAGTCATAACATCTCCCAGCAGGGCAACATGAAAGCACTACTGAGCCTTCAGCCTGAATTTCTTCACCACCATAAGCAACAAGCTTCTTACACTTTGCCAAATCAAGCCTTTCACCATGATACACTCTAGCAAATGTTTCTGCTGACATAACATTGGACTTGGAACCTGTGTCAACTTTGAGCTCTATAGGTTTTCCATTTATCCGAACAGTACAAAATACTTCATTCTTTGTCCTTACATCTATTGCATTAACTGTTTCATAAAGCACTGGCACATCATCAACATAAAGTGTAGGGCTGCAGCTTTCTAATTGATCAACCCGTTTCTTGAAATGCTCCCTTTTAATAAAACAATGTATGCTTTTTGATTTACAAAGCCTCTTGAAATGATTCCATTTATTGCATTTGTGGCATTGCTGATCAAATGCTAAACATTTCTCCCTTTTAGAGTGATGATTTCAACCACAATTATGACAGTTGGCAAGGAAACTGGGTGGGAGCCTATGCTTTGAGTTTGCTGACTCACTCTTCTACTTCATTGTGACTGTGCGGATTCTGGAATTTGCTGGGAAACTCTGGGCTTTACCAGTGGGTGCTGCAGGGGCTACAGTTGCTGCCATGTCCCCGGACCTGTTTCTTTTAACTACATGCCACATACTATCAACATGAGCTCTAGAAGTTACTGGAAGCATGCATCTCTCATTTGTAAGCATATTTGTGTGCTTTTCTGTGAGCTTGTGTATTTGACAAATCTCAATGGCCTTATTCAAAGTTAAATCCCTGTCACAAAGTAAAACCTTTCTCACAACATCATCTTTAATACCACAAGTCTGCCTTTTATCAACTCATCCCTTAAATCTTCAAATATGTACATTTTAGCCTTATTTTTTTACGTTATATATATAGTATAGTAATATAGATATATATATAATATACTATACAATACACTCCAAGTTCAATACTCACCGTGTAAATGCAGCAGTCGCAACAGTTTTAGTTCAGGGCTGACTGTCTGATGCAAGCAGTACACAGCCAATACATGGGGAGGTAAAGGTTGTGAGAGTTGTCTGGCATCAATGTTACTATATGTATGTGCATAGAAGGAAGGTTTTAGGCCTTTAGGTGGTGAGTAAGTGTGCTGTGCTTTGTCTGTTAGCCAATGCAAGGGCATATTGAGCACAATTACATCTGTCTACACCCACAGCAGCTGGTGGTTCCCCTCTGACTCCTCACCTGCATGTGATGATGTGGCTGTGGTGACCTTGGCATTAGTGCTGTGATGTGTGCTTCTTCCCCTTGCTAATCCTGCTGAAGCTGTTTTCTCAGATGATGTTGTGTAGCATGGCACATGCTGTGAATATTTCCGTACATATCCATGGATTGTACTGCAGGACTCCCCCAGATGTATCCAGGCACCAGAACCATGACTTCAGCAACACAAGCAGATGCTCCATGATGTTTCTGGTTTAATCATGTGCCTCATTATGGTGTTCATCAATGGATGTGTGTGCATTTCTGATGGGTATCAGCCATGGTTCCAGTGCATAACCTTCATCCCCCAGTAAATGACCCTGTGGCATATCCCCCCCAACAAACATCTGATACAGTTGGGAGGTGTACCTGATATGTGAGCTGTGGTAACTGCCAGGGTTGCCAACATACACTTTCAAGATTATTCCCTTGGCATTACACATGACTTGGAAGTCAATTGAGTGGAAGCCCTTTCTATTTATGTAGAGCCTTCACTGTTCCTTGGGTGGTACCTTAATTTCTATTTGTGTGCAATCTGTGGCACCCAGTACTTCAGGGTAGTGTGCTACATGATAGAACTCCTGCATATTTCTGGCCCTATCCTCAGGAGTATGGGAAAATATATGTGGTCATTGGCATGTTGGAGCATAGCATTCAGGAATTGATGGAGGATCCTGGATGCTGATTCCTGTGACACCCACAGCATGTCCCCTGTTGGTCTCTGAAAGGTACCTGTAGCTAAGATTTAAGTGCTACACATACCTTTGTCTCCACTGAGATGAGTTGTCCTCATTTTGGCCTGGCTCAGACGTGAGGATGACAGAGGTTGCAGAGTTTCTGTAGTGGGTGTCTATCCCCGTGTAGAGCTCTACAATTTCCACATCATGTAGCTTATGATAACTTAAAGGGGGTCTGAAAACTCTTCTCCTTCTTGGCCTTGATCTATTAGCAGTAGCAGCAACATTGACTTCAGCCTGTTGCACATACAAATGAATTAAAGAAACAGCAGCCCTTACATTCTTTCAGTGTAGCCTAGTTTCCATGGCTGTATTCCAATAGTTTTTGCAATTCACAGTGAAACCATCACTGAGTCTACTCGGTTGCTTTATAGTTTGTTGAATAGCTCCTCCATCTTGGATTGGTTGATTAGTATACAGTTCAGCTGCTTATGCTGTAATTAGCATGCCACAGTGTTTACCTTGTTTGCCCTGTGGTGCGTTATACTTACTGAATCCAAAACATTGCTCTACCGACTCTCACACAGTGTAAATGGCAAAAGCCAGGGTACCTTTTTGGCTAGACTTATATAGGCCCTAGGGCCAATAGTCTAGTACCTATCTATGAACCTATGAACCTATGTTGGCTTTATTGATTTTGTCTGAAAGAATAATGCAAATAGCATCAGCTATGTGTAACATTCAGACTATTCCAGTAGCCCTTATGCTATATAGGTTGTTTCCAGCCTAAGGAAAAATAGCTCACTAGCTTCAGAAAGATCTGCCTCCACCCAACTTCTTCACTCTGATGCTGATTGGTTAATCCCAAGGAGGAAACTCAACAGTATGAAGGAAGCTTTCTATAGTCTTTTTTGCCTTCTTGAGAAGGAACACCTTCCTGGCTTCACAGGAGCAGCAATCAGCTAAGAGCTTCATTTCTGGCAGATAAGTAACCATTGGGGAAACTGTCTCTCAGCAATTGTCACCCTTTTCAGAAAAATAGCATTTTATCTATTTTTGACTAAAAGTGGTATTTCCCTTTAAAGAATGGCATTTTTTTTACAATATTGGCAGTTTCCTGTGAGGGTGTTTATTTAGGTACTTATGGTTAATTTTGTGAAAAAATATATACTGCCTGTGTAAACTTTGAATTTTGTGCAACAGAAACGTTTATAAAGGAAAGGATGGAGACCTGTGCATCAGGGTAATGCTTATGCCCACTTTACAACCTACCTGCCATTTTGATTCTGTCAGTATGTGTAAGTACTTGAACAGTACTGATAAGGGAATTCTATTATATTGTTACTTTTATATAATCTAAGCAACTGGGGAAAGTGTTGTGAGTGTAAGTGCTTGTGAATACTCAGTGACAACTTGCTTTCTGACTGAAAACTTAGACCAGAAACTTGGTGGACACCAATGCTGAGAATAAGCATAAAAACAAGTATCAAAATAAGCACTACCATGAAGATTTCCAAGACATAGCAGGGAGATCCTGTCACACCAACAAAGTCTGCTTTATTAAAAACAACAGGATGATAATAGGAATAAATGTTGTGGAGTGTATGGTGTTTTTAATAAAGCACTTGGTGTGACAGTGACTTCCTGGTATCTCTTGGGAATCTTTTTGGCTGTGCTGATTTTATTTCTTACCTTCTGACTGACTTGGTCTTGCTATGCTTACCACCTTTGGTGCTTTTTTCCCCTTTCACAGTATGGATACTCATGCTGGTCTGGCTGGATCTTCTCTCACAATACCTAGAAAAAAAATCAATTACCAAGGAGTCCTTGCCATTGTTGTGGACTCAGTCTACACCTTAGCTGATAGTGAATGAACCTGCAATGGCCACTGCTTGCTCCTCAGACCACTCACTTAGCTCTCTGTTATAGTCCTTTTGGCCAGTATGAACCAGGGTCCAGCCACATCTTCTTTGCCTACATGGGAGAACCATATTCTCTAGGTCTGGGAAACACACCAGGAGAGTCTTCTTGGAGTAACTAGGCAAGAGACCATTAAAATGGGCAGATGTCCTTCCTTTGAGTCAGTCCTCTTCTGTTGAAACTTCTATGAAGAAAACAACAATAAAATATGTTAAACATTGTTATTGTAATGAAGTTATTACTGTTAAAAAATATCAATTGCTTACCTTGACTAAATAGGCATTACAAGCAATACAGCTTGGTACACAGAAACCTTTACAGCTGGAAATTCCAAGTAAAATTATTTCTGAGGAAACATGGTCAAATGATTCTGATTTTGACAGAGATAGATCATCTCCTGTAGATTAAACAATCCTTCTCACTGATTGTGAGGAAAACTATCTTCTTGGGAATTAATTTTCTTTTAATCAGACCATTGCTAGGATGAATACTGTTTTTTATGGGAACAAATAGATGTTCCCCTGAATTGAAGAGATGTACTATATAAAACAATAGTTCCAGGATGCGAGGAAAAAAACACTAGTAACCAAGAAACACGCAACCATGACTGTCAGGACTCCTCTTTTAATAGGAAAGAACCAAAGCACAAGTCAGAAAGTTAAGCGATTTCATCAAAAGACTATGACTTCATTAGAACTGTAGTTCACAATTAGAACCATCATTAAATAGCATTGCAATACATTGGATTGGCAAAAAAGTTAATAATAATAATAATAATAATACATTCTTAAAGAGACAGTTGATAAAAAAACAAGCCATATTGCAGTAATATATTAGATACATACTGAAAACATATACCAACAAGGTAGAATAGAAATAAAAAAATGTTAAAAATACAACCAAATATATTAAAACTTAACTTTTATATATATATGAATGTTTTATAAGGTTCTTTAATGTAAAGTTGAACAATATCAAAAACTGTAAATAAATATTTTTAAATGTGTTTTAATAGGGTATTTGGCACAAACACATTATTCATACCCCCACTACTTAATAGTTGCTCTAACCTTGAGAACTGGGGTAATAGATATAGTATCATTTAAACCAGGGGGGAAGTTGGCAGCAAGCCTAAGTTGCCACAGAAGTTCATTTTTACAAAGCTTGTTTTTCCAGTCTCCACCCCTAGTCTCTATGTGTACACTGTCCAGAATTCCAAATTTGAAACTATGAAAGTTCTTGCACTCCAAAGAGTGCCTAAATAATGCATTAGTCTCTTTTTTTATTCTTTAATTCAGATATATGTTCATAAATTCTCCATTTAAGGGATCTCTCTGTCTTTCCAACATAAAATCCTGGACAGGTATCACATAGTAAAACAGATGTTAATTGTAGAAACTCAGCAAACACAGAAAATAGAGGTCCGAATGCACTAATGGAGACAAAGCTTTTAATATCAACAAGGATTACCGCTTTCGTCTTGTAGCAAGACTTCATCAGATAACACAAAATTTGCAACACATTTCTTTTAAAACCTACTCAATTAGTCATAATTAAAATTTAAAGACACATGAATCCATACAATGTTAAAAGCATGCATACAACAAAAAATGCATACCAAAATTTTAAAATGTGAGCCTTTGAAATAAAAGTGGTCAAAATATACAATAGTTGAATTCTATAATAGTTTAAATTTTTACTGCCTTGGTTACCAATACCAGCTTAATGGTGATATATTCATTTAAGCCGGGAAAAATATTAGATTTTAGCCTAAGCTGCCAATTCCCTATTGAGCAATACATTTTTAACATCTCCCCCCCAGGATTAGCTTTCACCACATCAATAATTCCAAATTTGAAACCACTAAAAGAAGAACATACAATGGAGTGCTTATACAGTGCACTGGTCTCCTTCCTGATCCTAATATCATGAAAGTGCTCATACATTCTATCCTTCAAAGCTCTCTCCGTCTTTCCTATATAGAATGCAGGGCACTTTTCACATACAGCCAAGTACACTATCATCTTAGTGTTACAGTTGCCTTTACATAACCTAACAATACTGTTCATACCATTGTTTAAACATACAGTGTCCTCCTTAATAATGTGTGAACACTGACTACAGTTACCACATTGACTAGTTGCCTTTTTCACTATATTGTTATACGTCTCCATTTGTTCAAATAATCTTTTCAAATTTTTTCCTGTTTTGAAAGAAAATATAGGTTCCCTGCCTATTACTTCATATAGTTCTTTGCTGGTTTTGAGCATATTCCAATTAGCTCTTATAATATCAGTAAATGTGTCAGAAAAAGCATTGAATTCAGTGACACATGCCCTTTGGAACTTATTGTCGTCTCTTCCTTTACCCATAATGTACAATGGTTGACCTAGTAAAGCCTTATATTTAGTACCCCAACCTCTGTATATTTCATCAAGTACCCCCTGTATCAAATCACTTGGATACCCCCCTTTCTAAAAACTTCTCACCCAAAAAGTTAAGTTCTCCAACCAATTCACTTTTATCTGAGGTCATCCGTGCGACATGTACCGCCTGTCCTTTAATAAGACTTTTTTTTCTGAAACAGAGGGTGATTACTCATGTAGTGTAAATAACTATTGCACCAGGTACTTTTTCTAAAAATTCTGGATTTAAACCCATCACTCATTTGAAAAATAGCGGTGTCAAGATAGTTAATGCTAGACTCATCCCAAGTATGTGTAAATGTAAGGAAAGAGGTGCATGCATTTAAGTATTGCATAAACATATCCACAGTGTCTTTTGTCCCATCCCATAATACAAAAATATCGTCCAAGAATCTCAAATAAAGACATATATTTTGTCTATATGGGCAATTTTTAGACGTATCTATGCTCCCATTCCAGCATAACTAAATTGGCGTAAATGGGAGCACAAGCTGCCCCCATAGCTACCCCACTGATTTGCTGATAGTACTCACTTTGGAAACATATATAATTGTGGTCAAGTACCACTTCCGAAAGTTCAAGAATCAACTGAATTTGGTCTTTAGACATAGTTGAATATTTGTTAATACTGTCACTAAAAAACTCATATCCTTCCTGTCTCGGAATACAAGTCAAGAGATCCTTAACATCTATTGTAAGGAAACTACAACTTTCCTTCCAAACATCCTTTGTTAACTTACTCAAGAATTCCCAAGAATCCTTTATTAAATGTCCTGTCTTAACTGTAATTTCCTTAGTCCAATGATCTATGTAAACTGCTAAGGGATGAGTTTTATAATTCCTGGCAGACACAATGGGTCTAAAAGGAGGCTCTTTAACAGATTTATGCACCTTTGGTACCCCAAAGATGTTGGGGATAATGGGATTTATTTGCCTCAAATAATAATGTGTCTTACCATCAATCCATTTTTCTAATAAGTATTCCTATAGTAAAGAGTCAATTCTCTTATATGCTATGGTAATTTCGATCCTCGATACAGGGGAATAGGTGTTAGTGTCAAGCAAAATATTTGTTATTGCATTATTGTATTCTTCAATGCCATAAAGCACAACTCCTCCTCCCTTATCAAGCTTCATTATACGCATATCAGTTTGAGACTGCAAGTCATGAAGTAGCTTTTCTTCTCCTTTGTCTAAATTAAAGGGCTCCACTGTCCACCTACTCCTTTTATATGCTTCATATATTTCTTCGGTAACATTCTTTTCAAACAACATAAGGGCTGGGTGAAGGGGGGATTAATAGTACTTTTTCTGGATAAACCTGTATAACAATAATCCGTGTCATCCTCTGTTTTTTTAAAAAACATACCCAAATTCAGTTTTCTAAGATATAGTTTAAGGTCAACCAAAAGGTTGGCTATATCACCATAATTTGATGAAACAAACTTAAATCCTTTGGAGAATAAATTAAAATGTTCCTTTTTAAGGGTTACTGATGTGTAGTTAAAGATTTTGAATCCTTTATATTCACTTACAACCCAATCAGTGTCTGCAACAAACACTATTTCCCCTTCTTTCCCACTTTTTTCCACCCTTGATTCTCCCCTGCATTCATATGTGTATGGAGGTGTCCTGGGTCTGATGGATATCTGGTTTTGCTGGCCAACCGCTCTGACCTTCTTAACGCTAAAACATCCTCGTTATGCTCAGAAAAAGAGCCCAGTTCATCAAGTTGCCTATTTGGGGCGCAGTCAATCCTCGCTTCCCTACCATGCTGAACATCTCTTTCTTCTATTAACATCCTTACCATACCATTCTTTTTTTATTATTATAAGAATTACTTTTGTTTTCGTTTTTAAATGGGCCGGGATATGCTGTACCTTCAGCATATTGTTGTTTGTCCCTAACAAACTTGTTCTGTTTCCTTAAAAATATATTGTTAATTCTCTTGTTAGCCCTAAACAAAACTTTTGTATACAGTTGTTCATATTCAGAAAATAGCAAATCTTTTAAAATGTCACCATTAAGCTTTTCCACTTCTTTTTGTAAAATAGCCATAGCCAAATCATTGTGTTTAATCAATTTAACAATCAACCCCAACCCACATTCAACAAAATAGCAATAAAATTCTTTCAAAACTTATTGAGAATATGTTATACCAAAAGGATATTTAAACATTCTAAGTCCTTGTAGGACCAACTTAAGGTCAAGACAACAATGCAAATATCTGTTGTCTATCTGCAAACACTTCAATTTAAAAAGTTTTTTTTTTTTTTTCAAATGTATAACTCATTTCCTTTAGGATAGGCACATCTTCATTTTGAGACCCAAAAACATCAGCAATATTGTCGGAAGTAAATGCAGAGTCAAAATCAAAATTTTTGTCCATAATGTCAGTAAAACGCAATGGTTCAAAAGGATTGTTGAGCCTAGTGCCCTTAGTACTCATATTAGTATCACATTCATTGTTTCCCTAGTTGTTTACATGAAAAACAGTACCTTTAGTGTTCTTATGTATATGTATGTATATAGGTATCTCATAGTGCCAAATAAACTATCCTTTGAGTGTTACAATTACCATGTCTAAAATTTATATTAGTTTTCATTTTGTCACCTACCACTACATTAGGTTCCCTAAGAATATAACTACACTGTGGACAACAGCCACAACTTTTAGTATCAAATCCAATATTATGATCTCTATATGTAGTGGGATTTTCTACTAGTTCTTTTAAATTCATCCCTACCTTGGTAATAAAGAAAGGCTGGTCACCCACAGCATGATATATTTCCTGGTTAGTCCTAAAAATACTCCAGTGTCTATGTAGAATGTTTTTAATGTCCTTAGTTAAGACACTATGTTGAACTATGTAATCTTGCGTGTAATTGACAGGTGTAGAGGGAAAGACTTTTTACCAAGATGAACCTGTAATGAGGCCCCTGCCCCTAAAAGTGGTTTATACTTCTCACCCCATTCATTATATATCACAAATAAGGCCATGAGGAAAAGGAAAATTTTCTTTAAACTCTATGACAGGCAAAATAACTTAACTAATAAAAAGTTGGTCTTCTGATAAATATGAAAGACAATGAAGTGGTGAGCATAACAAAGAGCTAATACAGATACATTTTGTCATCATATTTCAAAGGTGTCTAATGACAGCAAATAAACATCTGATACACTCACTACCTCTAATACTATTCTTTGAAAAAGAAATATGCAAAATTTGCTCAAAGCTTCAATCTTCATGGTACAGATTACAGGACATGAGTACCTAGTGAAGAACTGACCATTACCTAACCCAGAACAGTTTACTGCCAAACAGCCAGAGTTTTAAGATGTTCCTCATATAGTCAGTAGGTAAACTAGAACTGTGGGCAGAATTTAAATCTGCTCTCCATTACAGAGTGAAAAAAGTTAAAATTGTCATTTCTATCCTAAGTAGGTGTGAGTGGATGCATGGGGAAGAGACTGCCATTAATAAAAGGAGCAGCAGTAATAAGGCATTCTGAATATATATATAAAAATAATGACACTTTAGTTTTGCTGAAGCTCAATATATTTTACTCTAATAATGCAATAGCAGCCTGGAGTATTGATATTTATGTCTGGTGAGTGTATACAATTTTGGCTGTTGCAAGCACAATGGAGTGGTCAACAACCAATGAACTTCAGCTGGAGTAATAGATGAATAAAAACAGAGGATGGTTACTGATTGCAATGGTGACTAATCAAGAAAAAAGGTAAGACAGTATTACAGAATGAAGATTAACTAGCTTAAATGGCAAACCTTAAAATAGAGTCTAAATTTTCCTCTTATGCCTTTTATCAGCTAAAGATAGCACAAGCAGAAACTTATAATTCAAAGTGGAAAGGGATGATGATGAAATGGGGAGAAGCTCAAGGAAACAAGGAGAGACTGGGATTTTGGATGGAGATCTTTAAGGAGAATAACAATAATCATACAGAATGTTATATTTATAATGTAGCAGAAAATATTCTAAGAACAAATCCAACACAGGAATGGAGAAAGGAGATTCTGCAAATAGGGGTGACTGCAATTAGGCATACAGACAATGGGCAAGAGGGGGCTGGAATTTATTGGAGACAACTGGCAAAGGAACCAAGGTACTGGGAGTAAATAACTAGAGAGGGAAAGGTAATCGAATGGGAAGAAGCAAAGAAATTATATGGACTGCAGGTTAAGGATTGCCTACCCTATCAAGGATTAATATCAGCATATAGGCAAAGAGAAAAAAATATTGGGGTCCTAAATGAAAGACTGACATTGGTATAGGTTTTAGTAGAATCTAGAACAGAAGTTGCTGTTTAAAAAGGAATGATTAATAGAGCATAAAAAATATTGATGATAACTATAGAAATCAATCAGAGTAGGTCAGAAAGGATTGGGAAGAGAGCTTGGAAACGCAATTCACAAAGAAACAATGGGAGGATATATCTATGTCTCCCAAATATGCAACAAAATCTAGAAGATTTAGGATTTTTGCTTGGAAATGTTCACATAAATATTTTTATACCCCGACTAGACTCCAGAGAAATTTTCCTTAGGTAGACAGCAAATGTTGGAGGTGTGATGAGATGAAAGCGATAATTGGGAACATATTTTCTGGGAGTGTAATAAGTTATCAGACTTTAAACATTCCCTGCAGGGTAAGCTATCAGAGATACTGGGTGAGCAAATTGGTGTATCTAGGAAAATTATTTTTATAAGCTATGATACAGAATGGGAATTGCCCAAACATAGTAAGGCCTTGCTGAGTCTAATTAAGGTGGCTGCAAAAAAAGCAATAACTAGAAAATGAAAATTAAAGTCTAAACCAACTGTACTAGAACTAGTGAATATAGCAACAGATATATAACAACTGGAATTGGGATCTTTAGAAAAGGGTAGGAGCAAATTAGGTATAAAAATGGGAATTGCTGGAACAATACATACAGGGGAAGAATGAGGTTTAAAAGAAGGCAGGATTTGAATGAGGTATGTAATATTTGGGTAGGAGGAAATTAGGTGGACAAATGGGAATTGTTGGAACAATACCTACAGATGTATAATGCTTACAACTAAGATTATGACAAAATGGTTTGTTTTCATTTATATAAATGTAAGATTGCCTATGTCATAAAGGATAGTTTAGTAAAGCTGTTCTTGTTTAAAAAAAATAAGGAACCTATAAAACAAAAAAAAGTGTAGAAAATTAAAGGAGGCAAAAGTTATAGACAGTCAGGAAATCCTTCTATGTGGCACACCTCATCACTAAGGGCTTTTCATCCAGGAAAAAGGAGGTCATTGTCCCACTGCACTCATCCCTCATTAGATCCATTATAGAATACAACGTCCCATTTGGTATGTACCTCTCAAGACATCTGCAACAACTGGAAAGGCCGCAGAAATACCTCACTAAAAGAATCACAGGCCTAAAACAGATGCCCTATGCTGACCGGCTTAAAAAACTCCAGCTATACTCTGTCGCATATCGTCTACTCCGAGGCAATCTCTGCTTAACATACAAGGCCATGTCAAACCCAGAGCTGTTGGACATGCTACACTTAAAGAAATCCCAATTCCTCAGAGCCACACACTCCAGGGATCTAAACCTTGTCATCACAATAAACAAAACATGCTGGAGGGATAGGTTCCTGACCCAAAGACTCCCAAGACTCTGGAATAGACTGCCCATACATGTTAAGTAAAGCACCTCTTTGGCCCTCTTCAAAAGGAACCGTGATGACTGGATGGGAGAAAAGAAATTCATCCCAGGGATCACGTCAGTCCCCCTGCTAGACAGAGGTCCAGGGAAGTAAATAGTATGGGACGAAATAGCCAGTGAATTGTTATGGCTAGGCTTGTATAGGCCCTAGGGCCAATAGCCTAGTACCAACCTATGAACCTATGAACCTACAGGGGAGGAATGAGGTTTAAGAGAAGGCAGGATTTGAATGAGCTATATAATGTTGACAATAATTGGGTAGATTATAAATGATGTATAATACTTATAACTAAGATTATGTCAATATGGTTTGTTTTCATTTATATAAATGTAAATTTGCCTATGTCATAAGTGATAGTTTAGTAAAGATCTTTCTTGTTTAAAAAAAAATAAGGAACCTATAAAACAAAAAAAGTGTAGAAAATTAAAGGAAACAAAAATTATAGACATGTTGTCTGAAGACATGCAATGAAATAAGTTTATTTTTACACAAAAAAATCAGAACAAGACTAATTATGGAGTTCACAAAGGGCTACCACCAGCAGTAAGCTCTAACGATTCCATTTTCCATTGGTGGTAGCACTTCTGATTCTTAAACAGCCCTGCCATTGTGATTATGCACAGTCTATAGAACCGCCATGGTATGCTGTCTCCATGGGCTATCCCATTGCTAATGAGACATTCCAGGGATGCAGCATAAAAAAATTAGCCATGGATATATGGTTACAGTGGGATGTACTGTGGTGGAAAAAAGAAGCCAGAAATGAATGAAACACATCTTTCCATGACAGATACACACTGTTATCAATACATTTCTATAAAGTAATTATCTACTGTCTCTAGATGTCAATTCCATACCCACCACCCTGAACAAGTTGCATATTATAATGAGAAGCCCACAAATGTGAGCCCTCTAAGTACTTGCACAAGACTACATATTTGGCAGTTGTAGCAATAAGACTGATGCAAGTGCTTATTTTGTGTAAGGACTGAGAAATGTGTCACTTAGCCTTATTTGTCAGCACTGTGGAAGATCCCTGCCTCATTCCTCTTCTTAGTTTAGTTCTGCACTGCTAGGAAACAGTGTGCCTGCCAGGTGACTAAAATATATAGTCTGGAGTTTGATATTTATTTTGGACTTCTGCTTAATGGGGAGTGTGTTTCCGAGCAAACTTTATTATGCCTTTTTCTGAACCAGCTTACCACAATAACGTAGGACTTACTCCCTCACTCTTGTATTACTCAAGCCTGGATTATTTATCATTCTGCTCATGAATGTACTCAGTTAAGTCAAACCAATGCCTGGATTTGTATGTTCATAACAGCTTATAATCTGCTGACTTTTTGTAGCAAACAAAGTCATTTTCGTAAGGGAACCATTTTATTTGTTTAAACAGTGTACAATGAGCTAACCACAATTTAACATTCATTTTGGCTATGCATATGCTGCTGCTTGATTGATATGTATTCACAGACACACAGACACACAGACACACACACACACACACACACACACACACACACACACACACACACACACGAATCTGCACAACATTTTGGAGGACTGCAAGATGAACTAACAACATCTTTGTATCCTGAGAGCCAGCCAGTTTAAACCTACATAAACACAATTAATTATAAACAAATAAGTCAATTAATTTTTCACTAGTTAGATGACTACTCTGTACATACCTACATACAAATGATCTTAGGGATATGTAACTAGCAGCTCTTTCAGTATACACTACCTCCTTCATTCTAGCTAAGGCTATAATATAACTACTGCTATTTATACACTCTAAATAGGTGCATTCCATTTTTTGTTGCACTCTTCCTGAAGACTTATTGCAAGTCCTGTATTCCTCATTATCTAACCACTGTTACTGACTATTTATATATTTTTTCTGAAACTAAGTCATTATCTGTATTCTTAATTACAAACTCTTCTTTTTCATTTGTCTTCTTATTTGTTATTACCCTCTATCATTTATTCAAATAGCTACCTCACTACAGTGGTCACATCCTCTTGGTACCATGGTAGATTACACCTACAGTCTGCAGCATTTCTTAAATAAAGGTTGCCACCCTTACTGTCATTTTGGAGGAAAGAATAGACTCCTTAGTGCAGAACCTTGTTGTTACTTTCTGTTTCTTTGTGCTAAAATGAAACTTGCCAGTATAGCAATACTTCATAGCTGCTGACAGAATTAGTTTACAACACGTGAGTAAGCCTTGTCTAAGGCAGACTACTCAAGTCTTTCTAATCACATTGCATGGGTTGGCACTCTGCTCTACCTTAAGGCTCTTTAGCAAGGTTCATGTAAGTGGAATGAATTTCTTACTGTTTAAACTCAATTAACTTTCTGACACACCCAGAAATAGCTTTGAATATTTCCTGCTCCTCACAGACATGCGTGCATGCACACACACACACACACACACACACACACACACACACACACACACACACACACATATACACACAACACTCACATGCATGCACTGACATACACACCGACATGCCCCCAACAACACACACATATATTTTTTTACTTTGTTCTACTTCTTTAGGCTGCCTTAATTGCAAACTCATTACAACAAATGACACCCCAGGTATATTGCATTCCCTGGTTTGTTGAGCAAGAAAATGTTTTATTTATTTCTGCACAAACAATCTCTAATTTTCCTTCTTTCTTTCTTTCTCCTATTTTACAGGTTGTACTTTCCTCTCATCCTCTCTATCAGCATGGACCCCCTGCCCACTCTCAAAATAAGTTTCAGATGTATGAAGCAAAGGAATAAAAAAGTATATGGTCAGATTCAATAAAGCCTACAGGGTCCATTTACACCATGTGCATGGCACTGCATGCATGTGTTAACACATTGTTTTAGATTCAGTAAGTGGCTCTGCTCAGTGTGTAGAGCCACACAAACAAGGTAAACACAGTGGCATGTCAGTTACAGCATAAGCAGCTGAATTGTATGTTATTCAACCAATCCAAGATGGAGGAGCTATTCAACAAGCTATAAATCAACCTTGTAGACTCAGTCTGGCTTTCAATGTGAATTCCAAAACCTTTTGGAATATAGCCATGGAAAGGAGTCTACACAGAAAGAATGTATAGGTTGCTGTTGCTTTAATTCATGTGTATGTGCAACAGGTTGAAGTCTATGCTGCTGCTGCTGCTAATAAACCAAGGCCAAGAAGGAGAAGAGTTTTCAGACCCCATTTAACTTATCACAATCTACATGATGTGTAAATTGTAGTGCACTAAAGGATGGAGAGAGACACACAATAGGAACTCTGCAACCTCTGTCGTCCTCATCTCAGAGCCAGGGCAAACCAAGGGGAACCCATACCACTGGAGATAAAGGTATGTGTAGCACTTAGAATTTTAGCTACAAGTACCTTTCAGAGACCAACAGGGGACATGCTGGGGGTGTCACAGGCATCATCATCCAGGATCCTCCACCAATTCCTGAATGCTATGTTCCAACTTGTCTGTGACCACAAATATTTTCCCCATACTCCAGAGGAGACGACCACAAATTTGCAGGAGTTCTACCCTGTAGCACACTACCTTGAAGTACTGGGTGCCATAGATTGCACACATATACAAATTAAGGCACTGCCCGGGGAACAGGGAAGGCTATACATAAATAGAAAGGGCTTCCACTCAATTAACTGCCAAGTCCTGTGTAATGCCAAGGGGAATCATCTTGAACGTGTGTCCTGGCAACCTGGACAGTTACCACAACTCACATATCTGGCACATCTCCCAACTGTATCAGATGTTCACTAGGGGGGATATCCCATGTGGTCATGTAATGAGATTGCAGGTTATGCACTGGAACCATAGCTGATGACACCCATGAGAAATGCACATGCAACCGCTGAAGAACATAATGAAGCACACCCAGAAACCAGAGATATCACAGAGCATGTGTTTGGGCTGCTGAAGTCACTGTTCCAATGCCTAAATACATCTGGGGGAGCTCTGCAGTACAATCCACATACATGTACTTAAATATTCACTGTACGTGCCATGCTACAGAACATCATTTTGAGAAAACACCTTCAGCAGCATCAACAAGGGAAAAGGGCACACATCCCACCACCAATGGCAAGGTCACCACAACCACATGCAGATGAGGAGTCAGAGGGGGACCCAGCAGCTGCCGTGGATATAGGCAGACATAGGAGTGATCAATATGCCCTCTCATTGGCTAAGTGGCAATGCATAGCACACTCACTTACCACCTAGGGGGCTAAAACCTTCCTCCTATGCACATACATATAGTAACAGTGATGCCAGGCAATGCTCACAACCTTTACCTACCCATGTAATGGCTATGCACTGATAGTATCAGACATAGTCAGCCCTGAACTAAATCTGTAGAAACTACTAGATTTACAAGGTAAGTGTTAAACCTGGAGTGTACTGAGTAATAATACAAATAAATAACATATCCTCCTTGTATAGTGTTACTTGGTAGTGTAAGCAAGTAAAAGGTGTGTGATTTGTACATAAATTACTTTAACATGTGACAGCAGAGACTTATGTGATATATATGTATCCATTATCTAGTAATAGTCCTCAGGCACCAATGATTAACATAGTCATACGTCTCAAAACTACTAATGGAAACCGAATGTCCTCAGTTTAGCACCATAAGTTTGTAGTGGGAAATCATTAAAGAGAGAAGTTAGAAAGTAATGAGACACATTTCAGTTTCAGACTTCACAACCTCCAAAAATTGTTAACAATACTGATGCAAACAAATGTTTGATGCTATCAACTGTCAAATTTTCTAAGACCAATATGTCAAAGCTGCAATTACCAATTCAACATCACAAATACAGATATACTAAGGACTATGTCAGCTATGCACACTGAGAATCAGACACAAATGTTATGAAACTCAGAATACAAAAGATAGAAAACAGGGATATGGCCCAGTTATCATCATATGCACAGGGTGTTGTGTGAGGGAGCAGGAAGCCTAGGCTGACACAAAAGGTTGGTGAGTGTGTGTGAGTAAGAAAGAGAAGTAGACAGAAATTTGGATAAAGTAAAAAATGGCCAGTGAGACGAAATGAGCTTTAAGCTTCACAGGTGAACCATGTAACTGTTATTAGTGTGTCTGTATGGGTCCTCCAAGTGAAATTGGTATGTGAGTGTGTGCATGAACACAGCCAAGCTCTGTGGGGTCTACTTTGTTTCACTAAAAGCTCATTTCACTGAATTTCAATTCACCCTGACCAAATCGCTGAAAGCTCAAATTACTGAAAACTCATTTTACTTAATCTCATTTCACTGAAGTGAAGTACTGGCACTGTGTAGAGTAGCATAAGGCAAGTAAAAGGTATATGCCCTTTTCCCTACTGTAGTGTGATCCTGGAGTTAGTATATATATTTAGAGGGGATGTGGGGGCACAGACCCCCACATTGGGGGTTGTGGGGGGTGTAGCCCCCCACTTAGTTTGGATATATATTGCCTTCTGGAAATAGTTAGTTATTTGTGTTGTAAGTATGCATGCCTGTGGTTTAAAATGTATTGTTTTAAAGCTTTCTGTGAAACATAATATAAAACCAAATTAGGTGGGGGGGCTACAACCCCCACACCCCCCTAACTATATATACTAACTCCAGGATTGCTTTCAGTGATTTGGTTAGGGCAAATTCAAATTCAGTGAAATGAGCTTTCAATGAAACAAAGTAGACCCGCTCTGTGCTATCTATATATCTTGCTGTATCTGACAGGTGTGAGCCATGCATAGTAGAAGTGGCAGTTCATCACTGTCGCACCCAACCATGAGAACTGACTCTGCCAGAAGTTGTACTGGCATGTCCACTCTCACAGTCAGATGCACTGCTTCTACCTGAATGTGACTGATGTCTACTGGATGAGCTCCCCTCACAAGGATGCTTAGGACCACAACCCAAGGTCTGCCATGTCTGGGTGTGGACAGCTTAACCACTGACAGAGCAGTGGAAATACTGTCACTATGGGAGCGTGACCTGGCACAGCCACATTGGCTAATAGCAGATGATGTGAATGACCTTTGCCCATGAGGATGCCATTCCTCTCCCAGCAGATGTTCCAACACAGGCACTGCCCATTCCAATGTGTCATTCATCCAATCCATTGAACCAGCAACATGGTGGAGGCAATCATGCATGTCAGTATGTGCCATATCTACAACCCTAAGCATTTCTCTGGAGGACCTATGGGAATGTGTCTGTGCCTTCATGATAGCCCTAAACGTACATTGAGTTTCAAGTGAAGGGACACCTTGATCAGGTGGAGTAGAGACAGCAGGCCTCCTCTGAGTACCCCTAAAACCCTCCCGTGTGGCACCTCACCCATGCTTTGACTATGGCCAGAGTTAACAAGCACTGAAGCCGCAGTAACCACACTTCCCTGATTGATTGTATCACCCTCCATCTGTCCATTATCTGAGGGATCACTGGAATGGGTAGGCATAGACCGATGGAACTGCAGGGGATGGTTGTATGTCAACCTCAGTGTCAGACTCAACCTCTGCACCTCCTGACTGTGCCTCTGTTTGGCCACCATCATTATCCAAGTCTGTTGATAATCTGAAATCAGGTGGAAGAAGTCTGACACTTCCACTGCCAGGCTCACCTGTGATAATAAGCAACAAAGAGAGGAAAACATTAATACCTACACTACTATAGTCCAATATATGCTAACAAACTAGCAGTGGTGCCACTATTGCAAATAGTACTGCAATACACACAACAGTCTTGACACCAACATCACAAACTAAATATTTCTTTGAACTGCTTATCAGTAATGGCATAAAAATGTTTGGCTTACCATGTGCAGATGATTGTAGGCTCCGTATGTTGGATGGTCCTGGAAGAAGGTAAACAAAAGGTAAGGACAACAACATCACAATTAACAGTAATACAGGGAGTAACACATTTTGCCTTTATTTGTCCAGTAACTATACTTGGATGACAAGACCAACTAAAGCCCATGTGTAATTAATCAGACTTTGTTGTTAACTGTAGCAATCTACATCCCCCCAACTAATTTCCTGCTGAATAGAACTAACATATTGCTGTAAATATTTTATTATACAAGAGAATTTAACAATTGAGATACATAAGCCTACCTGGAAGATCCTCCTGAGATATACTTGCTGTCCCTGAAACAGTAGCACCAATGTCAAGGACATGCTGTTCTGCACTTTCCTTGCAGCTGTCTGGATCTCTGACAGTGGATAGGAACTCTTGATTTGCTGTTAGTGGTCCATCTGTAGCTGCCCCTTGTACCCATCTGATCACAGGCCACTGCAGCTGTTCTCCTCCATGCAGATGAGATCACGTTAGTGGCTCTATGGCACACACATGATCATATGTTCAGCTGTGGCTACATGCTATGTGCTGCCAAATTAGTATTCTGCCTGACATATCTCCACATCCCCTCTCAAGCAGAAGTCACCATGTTGCCTAATAGTTTCTACAATGACCTGATTCTCAGGGTCACTGAAGGGTGGTTTTCAGGGATTGAGATACCTGGGTGACATAGTCCTAGGTGTCCTAAAACACAACAGAAGGACAATACACATAAGTATCACATAAGTATAAAATAACTGTTCCCAGATAAAACAGAAACTGACCCATTTCAGTGTATTACCCACTAGAGAAACATAAAACAGTCCAGATATTTGAAATATGAACAACATGAATTGTGTGGTCATAACATATTACATTTACACGTGAAAGGATGCAAAACAAGGGAGAGTAAACATAGCAACATATCCTTGTTTGTTACAAAACAGAAATGCAGCGTTACTCCCCCACCCCAAAAAGAGCAGGCAAATTACACATTTTGCTAACAAACCATCAATGAAATGCTAAAAGTGCTATCAAATGAACTGTCCCTGAAACATGTGTACAGATTTAACACAGAACATTCCATTTTAACTTGTTACCAATCATGCATACCTGTGAAATATCCTGACAAACATGCCCATGCCATCAGTACACTTCTAAGTAATGAATACAGATAACAGTAGCCTTTGCTAATTAACAAATATATATTATATGAAACAGATTTTTAATGACATTTCAGCATCTGCAGTATATAGCTGAAAAATGCAAGCATACCTTTTCCATTTCAGTAGTCTTCTATGCAGATTCTGTTCTATTCTATGTTCTCCACATAAACAAGTCTCCTCACCTTCAGGTTTGCTAGCTACATGGGTGCCTTTTTATGGTGTAGATTCAGGGCTGTTAGCACTGTGAAGATGCAAATGATGTGTGGACTCATCTGAATTGCTAAATCCCAAATACTTGGCTCCATGTATCTGATGTAAACATAGTGCAGGCACTCCCTCAGTGGTTGTTGCTAATGGATTGCAACTGTGAATGATTACTGGTAGGGAGAAGGGAAAACACAACAGCAATGCAGACTTCCCTACCTCCAGTGGGTGTGTCAGGTTAGACTTGCAAAGTATATAGAAATAATTTTATCAAGGTTGGAAAAGTAAGTAAACAACACACAATTCACAGGCTCTGTTCATTAACATTCAACTTCCCCTTCATTTGTTGAAAACTGTATATTACTGCCATTTAATATCCTAACACATTTTAAGGATGATGATATAGAATGCCTTACAGACTGCATGTCTCAGATTCCTGATCAGATATTACAATAATGAGTAGCAAACACAGAGAGGTAAGACAGAGCTGCATTTTTGCAAGCAATAGTCATAAATGGTTGTGTGATCACTCAGTGCACTACACCTGTAATTAATACATGTGCAAATAATTGATATGTGGTTTCCTAGTACTGTGGATGATGTTGCAGTTGGTTATCTGCAGAATTATTTCAGTTCCCTGCTGCAAAGCTGTTTATGTGGCAAAGAGGGGTAAGACACCCTTAATGTGATCTGACGATTCAATGGAAAGAGTTCAAATTCAGACCTATGTAAAAATATTTCATGTGTGTTAACAAACATTTTGTAGTGTTTATTTCATAGATTGTTCTTCTTCATTTCAACTACTTTTCTCTTTTATTTATTTATTATTTGTCAGTGATTGTGAGGTGTGAGGCTTAGTGCAAACAAGGGAATGGTTGTGGTTATCTTGTTTGCACCATGCTTAGCAGTGGACAAACCCAGACTAGTGGCCTACACAGGAAACAAACAGAACACCTACAAAACACCTGCAGACAGAGCATCTGTAAAAGTGCAAAGGTCAAAAACAATACAGTGTTGCAATTTTTGCTTTCTATTGTGCAACACCACTTAGCAGCATCATGCAATGGTTAGTAAGGTTCCTCAACACCTGCAGTTATTGAACACCTGCAGACAAGATGCAGACAGCCAATAATTGAAAATAGATGCATTCAATTAATTCTTTTGGAGACCTTATAAGCACATAAAGTGGCATTGCATGTCGGTTAACACAAAGAACTTAAGAATGAGTAGGAATATATGAAAATGTCAAGTAGCTAGTCCTTTGGCAACAGGTGTAAATATAGGGATGGAGTACAGATGGTCCTGGGTTCTTGTACAGGGTGTGCAACCTATTTTTGAAGTTATGACAGTGCAGTTTATAGCAGTGAATTGAAAAATAGACAAGTCTTATTTCAACATTGTTGTGGCAACAGGGGTAAGTGTAAGACAGCCATACACTTGGTCCTGGATTTTACTGCATGATATTCTGGACCTTTTTACTGCTGTCCCACTTTCCATTATATTTACTCAGTTATATCACTTTATATAGTGGAGCTGATATGAATTATATGTATGAGGGCTAATATACCTTTATTGTGTTTAGAGATGTATGACTGAGGGTATACTGTTGACTATAGTTATCTGGACTTGCATGGCCTTCTTAATTACATAAGATACATACACAACTGGATCTATATGCAAAAACCTTTCAGGTCATGCACATGCACATGTAACAACTCCAACTGTCAACTGTATTTATGAATGATTCTTGACTATGTCTGAGCAGCACTTCTTCTGTGGCAAAGATGGAAAATCAATGCTGTGGAAGAAAATGTTTCGTCTCTTATGAGTACGTTTGAATCACATATTTTAAAATCAATTTTATCAGTGTACAAAGCCAAAAACGAATGTGTCAAGTCATGCAAACATAACTCACCTAACAATCGCCATCCAATTTTCAATATATATTTCCAAGGTACATCAGCAGACACCCCTCAATTGAAGGTCAAGTGTCAGATTAACCTTCCTATTTCAAATATTTATTTCATCCAGGGTTAGCACTGCTGCTCTCCTCTTAACATTGCACAATCAAGGTTGACATCACTGTTCAGGTTTGCGCACTACCAGTAAATATAACTGGAATTGGCGGGAACATATTAGTTGCCATGCTCTAGTTCCAGTGTTAGACATGTCCGGAGTTAGTGGGGAAGCTGGCCAGTTTAGGGCAAAGAGGTAGGGTGTCCAGGAGTCTAGGATATTTATTGGACTCCTGGTAAAGCACCACAGCCAAAAGCTTTTGCAGGGGGACTATTCCAGCTCCCAGTATAAGTCTAAGGCTTGCAGTAGTTTGGCTTAGGCTGTATTCAGTGCTATTGGCATCCCATGTACTGGAGAACAGTACAGGCATCATTTTAATGACCTACAGAGGTGCAAAAGGGATACCCTTGACCATTGGATGACTGAATTTGAAACTGTGGACATCCCACAGCTGTGTAAGTATGATTATGAGAGAATTTGTTATACTTAGGAAGCTAAATATAGGCAAGACTGGTATGATCTTTGTTCTCTTCTGTTCTTTTCCCAGTTAATGCTGAACTTGAGTTCAATAGATGGGCTCATGCTTCTAAAATTGGAAGACTAAGTGAAGCAAGTGGTATGTATGCAGCACAAAAGAAGTATTATTGTAGCTTTAAAAGTTAAAGAGAGATTTTTTATACAGCTGTATGAGCAAATTAAGCACATATATCCTAACTATAGAATTAAGTATGTATGCACTAGTTTGTAGCACAAACTAACTTTAGAAGTCAAATATAAGACTGTAGTCAGTGGCTGTAGGTTCAAATACCACAAGTCACAAATATACAATACTGTCATTACTTTAATAATATTTATATTAAATTAAACTCTATACAAGTGGCATAAATGCCCTGCTGTTAACTGTAATCTTTATAACTGGAGCACACATATGTGCAATATATGCACATTTCAGGGATTACTTTCCGCAATCTGTAGTTATAGTGTGTATAATTAAATGTAATTCATATGTATACTTAAATGTAATACTCCAGATACCATAGCTGTATAATTGTGTTGATGCAGTGGATGTCACATACGATGGTACTAATTTTATCTCTTTTTTTCTCTCACCCCAAACCTTAGCTCTCATTTTTTTATCTTCTATTATGTGTCATCAAAATGTCTCCATGTGTACCAAATTACTAAATGCTACACAGCACCGTAAGGTAGGCCATCCCCAGTGGATCATCATGCCCCTGCACCACCAGTTCCACCAGTGATGCCCAGTATGTCTGGGACCCAACCTGGCAGCACTGCCTTTGCTTCACCTGCACTACCTGTGCCTTCAAGTAGTACTGCCCTTGCAGCTGGTGCTGTGTTACCCTCCATGAGCAGTGGCAGAGGTGGAGATTTTATAACCCACAGAGAGATGACAGGGTTGGTGTATAGGGTTGTGCACTGCACCACTGGTGTACATTGCAGCCACCAGCAGTGTAAGGGGACAACAATGACAGTCCAGTGGGTGAGGACTCAATTCTCACTGTCTCCATGTTTGAAGAGCATGAGATATGCTTCCCCTCCCTCACCCCAATCATGGTATCCCCAACCTTTTGTATTCCTCACCATTCCTGTGTCTTGTCTTATTTATCCTGTTAGCATCTAGTTCCTCACCAACCCAATTTACCTCGACCCAGAAATACCTGTCCCTTACCCAGCATTCCTCTCTTGCTGAATGAAAATAAATGGGCACCTGTCCTACAAACAAAATATTGTCCCCTACATAGCTCTCCATTTTGCACATGTGTCTTCTTGACACACTTGATTCGATCCAATTGGCTGTACAATATGATTACGTTATTGTCCCCACCCCTCTCTGGAAGTAAAAGTCAAAATTCAGCTAATATTCTGCACATTTTATCAGTTTTCACTGTTGAAGAAATAGATAGTTATTTTTCTTACCTACCCCCCTCCTGCACATTCTTGTATTGCTTTCCCTTTGTTCTTCCCTCTGCTTGCACCCCATTTCAGCACTTTCTTATCTACTCCATTTTAACACCAATAATCTGGTTAAAAACTAGAATCACACACAACACACATAAGTACCAGTAAAAGCAATGGATCCCTTCACGTTTTGGCCTCCATGTTTGTGCGGAGTTTAGCATCATGCACTAATGCCAAGCAATGGTGATTCACCTTATAATGCTGCAGTTACCTCCGCACAATGCTGCTTAAAGGCACTGCACTATGCTAACACACAGCAACAGATTTACTCTAAAGAATTAATGTCATTGCATTATTACTGTTTATTTAGAGGTATTAGATACACCTGGATTCCAACCCAGTATCATCTGGGCTCAAAAATAAATGTGCTAATGCATTTACACCTGATGCTAGAGATTCAGCTAAGCAGCAGGTGTGTTTCATAGAGTCAATACTAACTCTCAGACTTTTAGCAATATGGCTCATGTTTGCACACTGCTTAACTATGGGCAAACTCTGAAAGTAACAGAAATGTGTATCTTGCATTCCTAAACACTTTGCCAACCGTAGCGCAAATCTGCTGTGCTATGCAAAGTAAATATTAACAATTAGTGCTGTGTACTGTCCATTTACTCTTTATGCCATGAAACATCATGCGGAACCATAGCAAAATTACCCTATTTCACAATATGTCACATATTCACAGTGCACTCGTGTTGCCTCCCCCCATGTACTGCAACCCTAGTGTTTCACTACTCGTTCACAAATATATCAGCTACACTACATACATTAATATCAAATGGTGTGTGATATGCAATGCACATTAATCTGGTAACATGCAGAACTAGAACTATCTTCACAGTTGAACATGCCTACACATCTATCAATTGATCCTGAGAACCATTGACCTATAAGCTTAACCAGCTTTATCTGCAAGGCTATGGAAAGACTCATCATGAACATTATCCACAGGGATATAGGTGACCTTCACCATTCTTGATCTGACCCAGTGTGATTTTGTCAAGGGTAGAGCTTGCTTATTAAACCTAGTCGACTTCTTTGATAATGTATCCAAAGCCCCGGATGAGGGAAAACAGGACATACCACCTACATTGATTTGGCCAAGGCCTTTGACAAAATCCCCATTCAGGTATCATAGAGAGAATCTCCTATCTGGGGATTAAGCCATACAGTACTAGATGGATAGCCAACTGGCTCACTGACAGAATGCACACCATCAAATTTGGGGAGTCCACCTCCACCTTTAGACCAGTTACCAGTGGATTACCACAAAGATTTGTGCTGGGTTCTCTACTGTTTGGAAACTATTTCTCTGAAGTCTAGTCAAAGGTAGATGGCCTGTGGCTTACCAAGTTTGCAGATGACTATCAGCTGGGCATAATCATATAGAGTCTGCCAACAATGTTAACATGTTTATAGAAAGAGCTGACACAAACAAATGATAGGTGCCAAACTCATGGAATGAAACTTAATGCAAAAAAGATGCCGCATTGTCCCCTTTGGCTAAGGAGTACCCCTGCTAATTATGATATAAAGAGCAACCCTCTAAGCTCATACTCAGTGGTGGCAGACTTGGGAACACAGGTTGTTAACAGTCTAAACTTCAATCACTATGTGTCCATAGTGGTAAAACACACATTCTACATTGCACACCTCATAAATAAGGGCATTGTATCCAAGATTAGGGAGGTCATAGCTCTGCTGTGCTTGACCCTTATCAGACCACTAATTGATTACAATGCTCCCTTCTGTATGTACCTCACCAGACACCTGCAGCAATTGGAGAGACCACAGAGATTTTGACCAGGAGAATCCAGGGCCTGCAGAACATGGCATACATGGAAAGATTGAAAGCCATGTCACTGTACTCAGTATTATACAGGCTGCTGAGAGGTGACCTGTGCCTGCCCTGCAGAGCAGTCTCAGGCCTTCCCCTACTGGAAATGCTGGACATCTGCAAGTCAAATGGAACAAGAATAACTTACTCCAGGGATCTCAACCTAGCCTATGACATAAACAGAACATGCTGGATTGACAGATATATCTCCCAGTGATTGCCACTCTTCTGGAATAGACACCCAGTGCTTGTGAAGCAATACTCCTCAATGGCCCTAATCAAGCACAACCTTGACAGCTGGATGGGTGATCATATATTCACCCCAGGGGTAGCACCTATGCCCATCATGGTCAGGGGCAGTTGGTGCTGATCACAAAATCACTCTGCTAACAATGACCTTATAACTATGCTCAATAAGGGTACTTGGGTTTTTACATGGCTAGGATTGTAAAGACTCTAGGGCCATTATTCTAGTAACCTCCTATGAACCCCAAAAGCTATGAACCTATGCAGGCCTCCCAACATCCCTTCTCCTACATCCAGTGCTGATGCCATCCACTATAAATGTGTCCTTCAGTCTTGTAAAAGTCAGACTTGTGCTGTGGTGCTTGCATAATGTACTGAGCAGTGTAGTCTGTGTACTTAGGTAGGGGGTTCTCTTATCACTGCAATGAAATGTGTGTGTGTGTGTGTGTGTGTGTGTGTGTGTGTGTGTGTGTGTGTGTGTGTGTGTGTGTGTGTGTGTGTGTGTGTGTGTGTGAATCTGCATGTGTACATGTGTGCATATGTGTGTGTGTGTGTGTGTGTGTGTGTGTGTGTGTGTGTGTGTGTGTATGTGTGTGTGTGTGTGTATCTAACCAGAAGAGCCTTAGTGTGCATCCTACAGTTACAACTCCAATCCCATGAACTGACAGTATTTTTACACCTGCACATGCAAACACACCCATTTAATTCAGGCCTCCCAACATCTTCTCTCCAACATGCACTGCTGAAGTCATCCACTATAAGTTGTCCTGCAGCCTTGTAAAAGTCAGACCTGTCATGTGGCACTTGTGTAAATTACTGAAAACTGTTGTCTGTGCACTTACATAGGTAGGGAATTTTGTTTTCACTGCATTCAGCTGTGTGTGTGTGTGTGTGTGTGTGTGTGTGTGTGTGTGTGTGTGTGTGTGTGTGTGTGTGAGAGAGTGTGTGCGTGTGCATGCGTGTGTGTGTGTGTGTGTGTGTGTGTGTGTGTGTGTGTGTGCGTGTGTGTGTGTGTGTGTGTGTGTGTGTGTATGTGTCTGTTTGTGTCTATCCAGAAGAGCATATGTGTGTATCCTACAGTTATCACACCAATTCCATAAAATGACAATAGTTTGACACTTGCACACATGTACACATCCATTTCATTCAGGCCTCCCAACATATTCTCTACAACATGCACTGCTAATGTCATCCACTATAAGTTGTCCTTCAGCTTTGTAAAAGTCAGACTTGTGCCATGGTGCTTGCATAAAATACTGAGCTCTGTAGTCTGTGTACTTAGATAGGTAGGGGATTCTGTTCTCACTGCAGTCAAATGTGTGTGGGTGTGTCTGTGTGTGTCTAGCCAAAAGAACCTAGTGTGTATTCTAAAGTTACTATTCTAATCCCATGAATTGACAGTATTTTCACACTTGCACATGCCTACACATTCATTTTATATAGATCTCCCAACACCCTCTCTTCAGCATGCACTGCTGATGTCATCCACTATAAACTGTTCTGCAGCTTTGTAAAAGTCAGACTTGTGGTGTGGCACTTGTGTAAAGTACTGAACTCTGTAGTCTGTGTACGTAGGCAGATGGTTCTGTTCTCACTGCATTCAATTGTGCATTTGTGCATGTGTCTGTGTGTCTGTCTGTTTGTGTCTAGCCATAAGAGCATAACTGTGTATCCTACATTTACCACTCCGTTTCCATGAATTGACAGTAGTTTGGCACCTGCACATGCCTACACATACATTTCATGCAGGTCTCCTTCTCTATAACATGCACTGCTGATGTCATCCACTATAAGTTGTCCTGCAACCTTGTTAAAGTCAGACTTGTGCCATGGCACTTTGGTAAAGTACTAAGCCTGTAGTCTGTGTACTTGAATAGGTAGGGGGTTCTGTTCTCACTGCAGTCAGATGTATGTACCTGTGTCTAGCCAGAACAGCATACCAGTGTAGTCTACAGTTACCACTCCAATCCCATGACTTGACAGTATTTTGACAGTTGCACATGCCTACACATCCATTTCATGCAGGACTCTCAACATGTTCTATCCAACATGCACTCCTAATGTCATCCACTATAAGTTGTTGTGCAGCCTTATAAAAGCTATAAAGTGTTGTCTGAGATTGTCCAAGTGAGACTTGACCTCTGGTGCTTGCCTTAAATATAGAGTTCTGTAGTCAGCCTACTTAGATAGGTAGGAGTTCTGTTCTCACTGCAGTCAGCTGGTGTGTGTGTGTGTGTGTGTGTGTGTGTGTGTGTGTGTGTGTGTGTGTGTGTGTGTGTGTGTGTGTGTGTGTGTGTGTGTGTGTGTGTGTGTGTGTGTGTGTGTGTGTGTGTGTGTGTGTGTGTGTGTGTGTGTGTGCGTGTGTATGTGTGTTTGTGCATTTGCATGACATTACAGAGAGCTTTTTACACCAGCATGTGGAAAACTGTTATTACCATATTCTTATTCTCCTCACCATCACTGATCATGTCATCAGCTATTTCTGATTTGCGGATGCACACTATATTCCCACCAGGGCAGGGTCAAAGACTGGCATGGAGAGGAGGAAGAAGTCACCTCATATTATATGATATGGATTACAGTAAGCTGGCTTTCATTCTATCCATATACATCATGGCATGGTTTTTAGGCCCTGTGTTTTCCTGGTGAGAAACTCCTGGGGTGTCTCCAGCTGCTGTATGTGTCTGGTGAGGTACATGCAAAAGAGAGCATCATACTCTATATTAGTGTTCTGCTGAGGTTCAAGTACAGTGCTGTAATAAAATCCTCAAACCTGAATATGATGGCATGACTTATGATGCGCAGCTTCAGCTTTCAATACCAGTGTGGACACGTTGTAGTCAAAGTTCAGATTGCTATCTACATGTGTTCCCAGTGCTTGCATCACTGGGTTTCAGCAGAGCAGGACTGTTATCAATGCTGTAATTAGCAGGGGTTTCCACTTTGCAGAAAGACAAAACAAAGACACATTTTTGCATGTGTTTGTAGACTATGGGGCTTTGTCACCACTCATTTGTCTCTGTTATCCCCCCTGTAGTATGTTATCATCATAGGTGGACTTAATTGCACCCAGTATGCAAGAATCAGCAAATGCAGTAAGCCAAATGCCATATATTTTAGACTAAATTGTGGAGAAATAGATTTGAAATAGTAAAGGGCCAAGCAGAGATCACTGGGGTACACCAATGGTGACAGCTCTACTGGTACAAGTTGATTCACCAGCTTTCACAAGTATGTGTGCTGTCAGTGAGCCGACTGGTTACCCATCTAGTGACATAAGGGCTTATTCCTAGCTGGGAGAGTTTCTCAATGATATATGTGTGGGATATTGTGTCCAAATCCTAGGCCAGATCAGGATAGGCAGTATGCACTGTCTTAACTTCATCCAGGCCTATCACACAGAATCAATGGGCTGTGACAACTTCACAGATGACCTATTGCTTGACTTAGCACATACACCTTCCTGACATGACTGAATACTCACTTCAACACATTCTCCACGCAGACTATATTCCTGTAGATGGTTGTACATCAACATACATACAATGAATGTATATATATATATATATATATATATATATATATATATATATATATATATACAGAGAGAGAGAGAAAGAGAGAGATCCTGACTGTCCTCATATGTGAGGTAGACCAACATGTCATCATGGACCACTTCTAAATGGACACTAGTAATATCCTGGCTGTGTGCAACAGACCTGTGTGAGTTGTTAATGATACATCATGTCTGTTACATCTGCTTAATGTCCTCAATGAAGTCATCAAGGGCATGCATGATGACACTATCATCCTTTTGAACTTGACAAGCCCAAGGCATTTGATGCAAGTCCACACTGATGTATTCACTCAACACTGTCAGATGTTGCCATAAACATCTATATCATCAAGTGGGGAGACCACTGTATCACATACATGGTATCCATATATGTTGAAGTGTGTGACGTCATCTATATCTCAGGTTCGGTGATCAGATATACACCAGAGATGTCTGCTAGGCCCTTTCCTGTCCCTTATTTAAGTAATTTATTTAACTTTTTCTAATAAAGATTTGACTTGAGCTAGCTTGTGCTTCCCTACTTTCACAGTGGATTTATAATTTGGAAAGCTTTTAAAGAAAGTATTTCTACCACCTGTTATTAGGTGGGATATTCACAGTATGGTTTTTATTAGGTGCCTGAACTCTAGGAAATCTTAAATCTTCCACACAGAGAAGTTTCCTCATTATTTGTTTTTGGAGCAAATTTATTGATGTACTGGGTTTGTAAAACTTCAAAGGACACAGTTTTCATTATTTAAGACTCATACATCAGAAATGACAAACACATCCTGTGTTCAAACTGCTGTCTGAAGGACTACAGATTGTGGGCAGTCATTGACTCCAACTGTTATATTAGTATAATACAGACATTATCAACACACACCAAAGATTGCTACCATGGCAATGACAATGCCTGCAATTACACAAATACATGGGGTGATTTGCTACATCATGAAAACAAACACACAATCCAAGTATAATGTAGACATCACGCCCTATAATCAGACCAACAGGTACGTCACATATGTCTTGAGGTAGATAGTATGCGGAACATCCACCAGCATATGGCCCCAGTGCTGACTACTCCCTTGTATATAACACAGCTATGGAGTATGTGCAGGACATCCACATCACAGGCCATAATACCACCATTGTTCACATCCTTCATCACACCAATAAATGAACACAATGCACCCTTCTTTATGTACCTCCCTCCACATCTTCCAGTGATGTGTAACCGAAGTGTATCACCATTTGCTACAGTGAGCTGACACACATCTTACTGGCCATACCTAGGTATTCTTTTTTATGGCATAAACATTACTGTCTGACGTGCGGAATCCCCATCAAGTTATTACACCAGATGCATGTGTGATACCTGTTCCACTGATGCACACAGTACATACATAGCTGTTTGACAACATAAATGTCATGGGTAACATTTGTGATAGTATGTATTGTGATATATATATATATATATATATATATATATATATATATATATATATATATATTTATATATATATATATATATATATATATATATATATATATATATATATATATATATGCCATGTACACCAGTCAGCTAGTCTATATTGATCATAATGTTACATACAGGTATAGCAGCTTCCCTCCTAACACCTCCAGCAGATGTTACATTGTCAGGAACGTGTGTGTGTGATTACCCTTGTGAAGGCTGCCAGCCTAGCTAGATAGAATTATGTAAAAGGTAGGCCAGGCAGGAGACAAGATGAGAGCTCCTTTGATGCACGAAGCCTACACAGAGTTTACTGAATCCAAAAGTTAGACTTTATGCTGGCAAAAATCATCAGTGTCTTCAGCATTTTCAGATACCCTGTATGTCTTAGATCTACTGATAAGTGAAAATTGTGAGGCAATCTTAAGCGTTAAGCTGTGTAATTCACCTACTAGTACAAATTCACTCAAATATCCTGAAATCTTCATTGCATATACAAAGTAGAACAATGCACATATATTTTGAAAATATAAAGCATGTGTTTTTGTCCTGAGGTTTATTATTATATAAATATGAGAACTAATCACATTCAGTCATTTTTCTCATTTGTACTTCCCTTTAATTTATTCCCTTGACCTTGACAAGGTCAGTGCTTATACTTTACCTGATCAAACCTTCTTAGCAGAAAAAGGTAAGGCTTACATGTTGAAGGACAAAGGGAATAGTCATAAGGTTTACTGTCTATATTGCTGAGTTACCCACTCTACTGCTGTGTTGTAAATGCAAAACAGAGAGCAATAACTCATTTACAATGAAAATAAGTATTTTTAAATCCAAAAATAGAAGATAGTCAGTTAAAGGCAGGCATAAGTATTTTTTAATAGGAGTGGTAAGTGGAGTGGCAGGAGTCTTCTTGAACATTTACACAATTAAAACAAAACCAGTCAGGGAATTAAGTAATAAATTAGCAGTATGGGCAGACATAACACACTCTTAAAGGTTATAATAAATAGAAGCTGCTGGTTAAGAAGCACAAGTAGATCATTTGGTACCCAAGGACATGATCATACCATAAATAGTTACAACAACAATAATTGTTTCTTTTTTAGTTTACACATCAGATAATGGTTGACTCAGAAAAAGATCACTTGGCCAATCTTACAACAGTAATTAAAAGGCATTTTGGGATCTGTAAGGGTACCACACTGCATCTAAGTGACTTCTCACTACTCAGAATTTACATGCTATGGTATGATTGGTGTCAGCGCTGAAAGGCTTATTGCCACCTCTCCAGACACCCATGTCAGAGCCACTACCAGATGCTGCCTTTACCTGACATAGTTTCTACCTGTGAACACCATGAAGAAAAAGGTTACCTGCTCTTCAGTGCATTCTTTCACTAATGACCACAGAAATATTACTGGGCAACAAAATGCTGCAAATGTACTCTGTTGAACATTGTTTTATGGCACACCTTATGGCAAAAATGCCAACAAGGACTCTGAACATGTGTTGGTTAGCTGGTCTTCCAACTTAAACAAAATCAAAATAAAGTATTCAGTTCATATTGGTACAGTGAGGTCAATGTGCCATGTTGCCAAAATGTAAAGTTATAACGCATAAACACTGAGTAAAATACATGCCCTTTAGCTTTCTGTACCAGTATAGCATCTACTTAAGTTAACTGCAGATAAAACTACCTCCTGTCCCCATCTTGTATGACTGGTTGTGCTACTGTGCATTTTGTACATTGTGGAGTAATACAAAGCACAATACGTAGGCAAACAGAAGTATGTGAATACAAACTGAGTGTAGACAGCAGCATAATAACCATAGCTTACTGTATGGGACAGCATTTCATCTGCACTCCTCAGTTATTCATTAACATTAATATTAATACACAGGACACAAATGGTAACAGAAAATGATTTCCAATCATGCAGTATTAATATCAGCACAGCAATGCACAGTCTATTTCTGACAATAATCAAATTAGCCAAATTTGGAGCTAATACCACATGTTTATCTGGAGGTGCTAAGTATGGTTGTTTCAGGGTAAAAAAAAAAACAGATGTGGGGGAAGGTGCCTGATGCTTCAGCTACTATAGCTGAAAATGAAGGAGAGAGGGATGGAATACTAGTTTATTGTAGCTATGTTAACAAGCTGAATTATTACTACTATTGTTATTACTATGGAAAGATTACTGAGGGTACATGTATAAGCTAAAGACACTAATAATGTAGAACACAGTCCATCCTTAATTCTGGGAAGCAGGGGATCTTGTCAAAATGCCTACCATTGTTTTGAGGTGTGAAAATTTTTGAATGCTCACAAAAATTTACTTTTTATGTTTATCCAGTTTAGCTACTCATACTTGGTGGGGAGTTATTTGATCAGCTCTAGATGACTGACTTAAGTAAATAGGTTCATAGGTTCATATGTGTGTACTAGGCTAATGCCCCTGGAGCCTTTACAAGCCTAGCCCATAGGATTACCCTGGCATTGTGCCACTCAACCTTAGTTCCCAGTGCGTCTGTCAAGTAGAGCCACTGGAGTGATCCCCAGAGTGAATTTTCTATTTCCCATCCACTCATCAAGATTTCTCTTGAAGAGGGCCAGTGAGGTGCTCTGCTTGACATGTATGGAAAGTCTATTCCAGGGCATGGGCAGTCTCTGGGTTATGGACCTGTCCCTCCAGCATGTTCTGTTGATTGTGGCAATGAGGATGAGGTCTCTGAAGCATATGGTGTGGAGGGATTGGGATTTCTTTAGATGTAACATTTCTAACAAAGCTGGGTCAGACATGGCTTTGTAAGTCAAGCAGAGATCATCTCTAAGTAGTTGATATGAGAGAGAATAGTTGGAGTTTTTTGAGTCTGTCCATCTAGGACAAGTGTTTAAGGCCTAGGATCCTCTTTGTGAGGTACTTTTGTGGCTTCTCCAGTTATTGCAGGCGTCTAGTGAGGTACATGCCAACTGGGGCATTGTACTCGATGACTGGCCTAATTAGAAAAGAGTAGATGGAGACAGTGACCTCTTTCTTCCTGGATGCAAAACCCTTAGTAATGAGATATGCCACATAGAAGGACTTTCTGACCACAGTGGCAATGTGGTGGTCAAAAGAGAGGTTGCTGTCATCTTGTGTTCCCAGATCTCTTAAAACTCCTTCTGTGTTCAGTGGACTACCATCAATGTGGTAATTTAAGGGAACTGGGTTTTTCCCAAAGGGGATGATAACACATTTTTTGGCATTGAGCTTAAGACCATGGTTCTGACACCAGTTGTTGGTCTCAAGTGAGGCCTTTCTGTAAGATATCAACATCACTTGAGCAGTTAATAATAGCTCCCAATTTGCAATCATCTGTGAACTTTGTCAGCCAGAGTCCCTTCATGTTAGCCTGGACTTCCAAGAAGTAGATACCAAACAGGAGAGGACTCAGGACCAAAGCCTGTGGGACTCCACTCATGAGTGGTCTGCAGTCCAACTCAGAGTCAGTTACTTTCATACTGTGGGTTCTATCTGTGAGCCAGTTTGCAGCCCACCTAGTGATATAGGGGTTGATGCCTAGCTTAGTGAGTTTTTCTATTATTCCTGAGTGGGGAATGGTATCAGAGGCCTTGGCCAGATCGAGGTAGGCTGTATGAACCACCTTGCCTTCATCCTCAGCTCTGATGACTGACTCAAAGAAGTCAACCAAGTTGAGCAGGCATGAGCTACCCTTCACAAAACCAAACTGTGTAGGATCCAGAGTTTGGAGATTCCCTATATCCTTGTTTATTAGGTCCATGATGATGCGTTCCACAGCTTTGCATATCAGACTCATCAGGCCAATGGGGCGATAGTTCCCAGGGTCTGTAGTCACACCATCTTTGTGGAGGGGGATGACTGTAGCATTGCGCCATTTGGTAGGGACAAAGCCTGAGGTGAGGCTGTGATTAAACAGGACACACAGGTGAGGTGCCAGATCACTATGTAGTTCATGTAAAACACAGCCAGGGATATTGTCAGGTCCCATAAAAGCTGTATTCGTGGCCTTGAACAGTGCTATTTTAACCTGTGCAGCAGTAATACTGGGTGCCTGGCAATCTACTGGTATTGTGATTGGTCCTTTAGGAGGGGAGAGAGGGGTAAAGTTGGTACTGAATTTGTCGGCCAGTATATTGGCAATATCTGTTGGCTCAGTATAGGAGGTACCATTGTGCAGTAGCTCAGAGCAACTCTGGATATTGCCGTGGAGATTATTTACATAACTATAGAAGGCAATGTGGTTGTCTTTACTATCTGCTGCATTTCTGGTCTGATAGCTAGCTTTGCAGGATTTGATGAGGGATCTAAAGTTTTTGTTGAGGCTAATAAGGGAGTTTTTCCAGTCTTGAGACTTTACTTTATTCTACATCAGTTTCCTCCTTCTGTTGTAGAGGTTGTTTATGGCAGGGAACCACCAGACTGGCTTCCTTTTGTTGGAGGAAAACGTCTTGGTTCTATTGGGTAAGGCAAAATCGATGTATTTATGTATGTGTTTGTACAGTGCATTGGTGTATAACTCAGCAGTCATGCAACTATTCTCCATTTGCATGTGTGCTGTGAAGTTAGCCACTTCTGTTTTTAGGAGCCCAAAGTTAGCCTTGGAGAAGTTTTTTCATGGTGGTTACCTTTGGGGGGGGGGCAGGGGTAGGAGGGATGTGAATTTCCAAGGTGATTAGTTTGTGGTCAGATCTAACCAGAGAGGAGCTGACTACTGGTGTGGAGCAACGTTTGCCCATTTTAGTAATGACCAGGTCAAGGATGCTGCTACCTCTAGTGGGGGTAAGAATGAGCTGGTCCAGGGCATTGGAATTAATGAATTCCAGGAAACGTTGGGCAAGTGTATTGGCACATGAGTAGTTTTCCCAGTTAATGGAGGGGTAGTTGAAGTTGTCCAGTATGAGAGTGTTAGGTTGGAGCCTAATATTCTCCAGGGTGCTTAGGAACGTGGAGTGAAAGTCTTGGGACATGGTTGGGGACCTATAGCAGGCTATGACCTGAATAGGTGTCTTACCCAATGTTAGCTGCACCTGAAGTGTCTCAGATGCGTTATGTTGGGCTACCAGTCTAGAGGTGTGTGCATCCTTTATGAATATGGAAATACCACTGCGTTTGGAGCTTCGGTCCAAGTTCTGGGGCCGAAAGGTGTGATGAAAGTAAACTTTAAACACTATGATAGGTATCAGCTTAAAATGCTTGCAGGGTTAGATCACAAGGGGTTTCTTAAAGCCGTCACTGGTAATATTGCAATAACTTGAATATTAAAAACATAAATCTCAAAAATCAACAGTTAAATATTTTTGCAGATGTTAACACAAAATAATATATCTTTTACATTGAAGGTTTATCCAGCTTTAGTAGGATCTCATACTTTGTCACCAATTTGAAATCCAAACGGAGATTCCATCACTTAATTAATTAATTAGGAGAGTGATGAACTGGTAATGTATCTGACTCCTCCCTCGGAGCCACACCCCCTTTTAGAATAAGAAGGAGACCATTTTTAATGCATCTATCTGGCTCTTTCTATGAATACCTAGGAACATATTCCAAGTCTTTGTATAAAGCCAGAGTACAGAAAACAGATGTAATCTTCCCTCTTCTGGCAACTATTTAAATGTCACCACATTTTGTATTGAGTTACTCGTGATAAGTCCTGTTATTTGTATGAAGTGGGCACTAAATAATATATGGACAATTCTGGGCTAAGTATAGTGTGAATGTGTACCTTTGGTGTTAAAACAATATACACTGCCATTGACTCTGAAATCCTGTGTCAAACATGACTCTAGATATTAAGACTTGTATAATAGTATATAACATGTTGGTGACATACAACCGTAATACATCCTGGAATGGGCTATATATTTTGGCCCTGTATTTTCTTATATTAATTTCTCAATATATCAGTGATAAACCTTTTGCAGAAATGTACTGTATGTAGTTGTGGCAGGTGGTATTTTACAACATAGGATCAATTCATTTCCATGGTAGAACTTTACAAAAATATAATTTGCTTACAGACTGCAACAGGTTGAAATAGTTTGGTGCCCATGTTCATCCAGCAAGACTGCATTGAATTTAGTATAATGAAGCATAATTTCAGCAAGAGTTTTGAGATTCAACCAACAAATATTCATGAACGAACATACAGAGGTAGGTACAATACTAAAACCTGTGCAGTTTTACCATGCAAATAAAGATATTTATTAAATATGTAATGCAATGAATTCCATCAAAATGTTGAATTAACTTTCCAAAATTTTCTGCCATACTCTTTTCTATTCCAATGCGCTCCTATCTTTTCTTTGATTTTCACTCATCACATCACCTCCTATATGAAGCATGTAATCTATGTTTCTTTCTAACCCCACTGTCTGTCAGAACCTTTAAAAAACACATTTTAATGACTTAAGTACATTGCTAAATTGAATAAATATGACCCTACCCTCACTTTTATATAACCCCCTCTTTATTCCATTCAAGATGGCTATCAGAGTTGCAGTAAAAAAAAAATATTGCTTACTGCTCCACACTAATGTCTTAACATTTTGAGAAATTAATCCTCCATGTAATTATAATTCCACAGCTATAGTCAGTAGTGTTTTTTCTGATCAGGCTAGACACTTAGGTATCATTTAATTTCTGTTTTTAACCAGAAAGATACTGCCTACACTATAAATGGAAGAACTAATCTTGAGAAATGTTCTCAAACTAGTTTTTAATTTAAAAAAGACATTTAAAACATAATACCATCTTTACTGGATCTTACCGAAAAATGTAATGTCTTCAGAACAGACTGAGTGTCTGTTGAAAGGTTTTGTGAATCGAAAAGAAGAATAAAACAAAGAGGTAGAAAATTATTTAAATGGTGTCAGATAAAAAGGAAGCAGTCCACACTCTTTTTTTAGATCAATTTAATAATTTCTTGGACATAGTAAAAGAACTTGAAAATAGAAGTCATAACCTGAGAATAACCCTAGAATGTATGTGATAACAAAAATAAAGAAGATGACAACATATTAAACTCCCAAGCAACCTAGATATCCAAAGGTCTTTTAAACCTGCACAAAAGGGAGATAATTTGGCACACAAATAAAGGCACCCTCTCACATGAGGCAGTAATGAAATGCAAATGTATGCAATCAAAACAGTGTAATGATTTATTGTCATTTCTGGAGGATCTTGCACCCCACACTGTATGACCCTAAAAATGTCCGGGGCAAGATGGAAGTATGGGAAGTATGTCTGTTGCAGAGTACAATGATATTTTGCATTGTAGCAGAAATTGCAAAGCAATGTCTTGTCATACTTATTGCCACCAACCCCTGCCTAGTAGTGCTAACCGGTGGATGACAGCAATGGAAGTGCTATAGACAGCTTGATTACATACCAGACTTTATCATCCAGGGGACAATTGGTTGGCTCTGTGTAGAGTGGAAATTATCAGGATCCTAGTACACACATGATACCCACCAGTGCAATATGTGGGAATGCATGGCCTCAATATCTACTGACTGGGCTTTTCAGAGACCATCAAGGAACATGTTAGGTTTATTAAAGGCATCAGCCAAAAGAATACTTAACTAGGTCTTCAGTGTAATGCTTCTCTACTAAGATGAGTATATTTGCTTTCCAAGAGCAGCACAGGAAAGAAACATCATAAATCATTGCTTCTATGACATCGCAATGCCTCCTTGTGGTATTGGGTGCCATAAATTGCACACACTTTGTGTTAAATGCCTCATCTAGTCCACAGTTGCAGAGACCTCTCAGCAGGTAGCTACCATTCTGTGAACTGCCAGACAGTATGTTATGAACAAGGCTATTATTACAAATGTATCTGCAAAGTATCCATGTATTTCTCATGCTTGCCACATAGGACAGAGCATGTCAGCTATAGTGCTGTTTCCATCAAATTGACTTTTATCGGGGACACCTGGCTGGTTTGAACAGGCACTATGGGCAAAACATGTATGTAGAGCTGCACTGTGTGCACATAGGCTCTAATCATCCACCCCAGACCTATGCCAACCATGTGTTGCAGGTAAATATGATGTTGGATGCCACTTTGGACCATTGCAAATGACAGTGGTTCATAATCCAGGGAAGGTTGTCAAACTTTGGTTCAAATGTTGTACACAGAGAACCACAACATCATTAAATGGGTATTTGGCCTGTAGAAGGCATGCTGCTGCTAACTAAATACATCTAGTGATGCACTGCAGTACTCCCTGGCCTTCAAGCTGACAGATGATCATAGCCTGTGCTATGGTGTATAATATGATACTGCCAAAACAAGTGAGAGAGCCAGATGGACAGTTGTGTTACAACCAGGGATGCATACCACAGCAAAGAAGCTCTAGCAGCAGCAGCATCTCCAGGGAACAGTGAGCTAACAGTGAGCTTGAGCATTGGAAGCACATAGAGGAACATACCTCTTAGATGGCATCAGTCACAATATATGTAAGAACAGGTGAAGTGGTGAGTCCTAGTATAGCAAGGTATCAGTATAGTAATTGTGCACTATCAAAGAGAGCAAACATGATACATGCAGTGTTAATGATAGGCGATGTTGGGCAGTGCATGGTTGCATCACACTAAGCATTAAATATCACCACTTATGCTACATAGGATAGTGGGTATAAAGGGTCACTGCTAACAGCATGTGAATAGTTGTTGAGAGACACAATGACACATGGCTATCAACACAAACTTGGTGGGGGATCATGCTAGAGAAGGGGGATATAGGAGTATCATGGTAGAGAAACATATTCTGTGCCAGAGATCACATCTTCCTGTGACACAGATGGGGTGTCAGTGCATGACCATGACCTAATACCACTCCACTAGCCTTGAGTTATTGAACTGTGGCCCTCCCAAAACAAGGAAGGTATACAGCTGTGGGAACCTAACCAGATTGGAGTGCACTTTTGATTTGTCTGGCTAATGGAGGCTGGGTTTTATTGCCACTCATGATGAGGGATGGAAGAGCATCATGCACCAATACACTTCCTAACTCTTGTGCAGGGTGATAACCTGTACACCCCTTAATGGCCCCTATATATAGCCACACTGGACATGTACCCTACCTTGACCACAGACAACCCTGCTGTATGGGTAATGATGATGATACTTAAAATCCTCCACATCTACCATCAAAGACTTCATAACATAAGTCATAGCAGTGTTTTTGGACTATGCATCCTCAGTGAGCTGCTGTGTATGCTGGCAACAGCCTCTTGAATGAAGAACAGCCTGGAATTCATCTCTGTGCTGGATGATTCTGCAGCAGACTGGGCCTCAGTGACATTCCTACACAACTACTAATTGATTCCAAGTACATCTTACATGTCAGGAGTAAACTGTGACATGCAGTAGTATCAGTCATTCATGCAAGGCTGAAACCCACGTCTGATATAGTGTGCTCTTCTTGTGTAGTAGCTGTAGAAAGCACTTCTGGTAATACAAACTGTAGGATGAACCTCCATCTCTTGGGATGTGTACAGCCATGGGCTCATCAGTGGATGTGGTTGTACTTTCAGCCTATATAGAGGGAGCGTGATCACCCAGGATGTTGACACACAACGTCACTGTCATCTGTCTGTGAAGATGATATGTCTTATGACATCATCATTAGTCCCAGCATCAGCCCTTTTTCTTGCCCCAGACTGTAAATGTGTTGCAGCTGCACCATTCTGACATTCTGTATAAACAACACTGAAACACCACATTGAACATCATTGAAAGAGGTACACTTTTAATCTGACATTCATGCTAAGGGTGTTCATGCAACAACAGATGTATAACACAAAAATACCTCACCTGCTATCTTGTCACAGTGTTGCTGTCATGACATATAAGCAGTAGAACAATGTGGTCAAACTACGTCTTTATGCATTTTTGCTATAAGGACATCTGCTGTTTGTCATACTAATCTGCTGTGTCTTCCAGTGAAACACCTAGGAGCTGAACCACTTCAGCACCAATGTCCATATCCTCATAGATTTTCACTGTACCTGTACCTCTGTCAACAGCAACATAAATTCCTTCATGTCCATTATTGTGGTAGTCACTGGTGGGCCATTTTTGTGGCTAACCTCTTACCCATGGTCTGTCATTCCTTCTCCTTGGCATGATCAGTAAAGTCTGTAATGCACCTGCTGTATTGCTGCAGTGTGCAATTACCAGCAATACTGATGTTGCAGAACAGTGACTCCCATATCTGCTGACAGAGATTATATGCAGCAACCTCTTTTACCCAACATGAATTGCTTTTGACTCTTGAATGTCTGCAGCAGGATTACATTCATAGCAGGGCTGAAGTTATCCAGCCTCTGCCTACTCCTACATCCTGTGGACATAATGGCACCTGTGAAAACTCAAGGACATAGATCTGCACTCTGTATTGATGACAATGGTTAAAATGCCATCTGCAGAAATACAGTTAACAAAGCTATCAAGTAATATAATTGTTGGGGCATTGTGTATGCAGCTACCATTGACATGCCTGACAAAAATAGGATTGTACATACTCTACAGGGCCCTGCCTCTCTGTTAGGTCCCAGATGTATGTATAAGAGAAGTAACGGTCCTACTGGATGATTTTATGTTGCCCACAAAAAACAAAGGTTTTCATATGGAGAATACAGTTGAAGGGGATATGTGTCCCCTGATGTATACATATGAAAAGATATGGGCACCAGACTAGTTTGTGATCTATGACCTTTAATTATACACATTCCTATTCTTACTTATAGGTAGGAGGTGCACCTGAGCATAGTGGGACACCTACTATCCCTGAGTAATATGGTTACCAACCTAAATTTTAAGAGAACACCTTTAAGTAGCTAGGATAATACATCCTGGCACACAAATTATGCTGTATCTGTACTGTAGAGACCTCCCTGAATCAGCAGAAATACTATGATACCTTGAAAAAAATAGCATTCAAAATGGTACTATTTTCACAAACTCCTCAATTTTATAACTAACAAATGAGCCCATGCAACAGAAGTGTCTCTGAATTACCAACTTATGCTTTTGTGTATGGCAACCAAGAAATGCATCGTGTTCATAAGACATGTATCAAAGATGAGATATAGCATAAGTAAGACTGTGCAGATGATCTGCAGATAAAGCATGTCATGTAAGTGCACAGCAGTGGGCTCCGCTGTTACCATTTTGTATTGTCCTGTATCTGCAGGTACTTCTGCTTTTGCCAAGCAGATGGTGCATGCCTGGTGCATGGAGACAAAAATCATGGGGTTCATATCACATTATCGAAAGCCAATAACGATGAATGCCACAATGGCGAACCCTATGCACTGAACGCTAAAAATAGCGATGCTGCAGAACATCGAATTCTTTCCTAGGGAAAGAATTCAGTTGTCAGTTTCTGTGGCTTTGCTATTTTTAGCACTGTGGTGGAAAGTTATGGGGGTTCAGGTAAGTGTGTGATTGTGTGGACATTAGGTTTAGGGTGCGGGTTATGTGAGTTAGGGTTAGGGTGCTGGTGAGGTGAGTGTGCGATAGTAACAGAGTTTAGGGTTAGGGGCAGGTTAAGTGAGTTAGGTTTAGGGCGCGGGTAAGGTGAGTGTACGATAGTGATGGACCTTAGGGTTAGGTTTGGGTTAAGGTAAGTGGATAGATAGTAGTGTTTGTATAGTTTAGTGTAGGGTTAGATGTATGATTTTAAGTGTAAGTGTGTGGATTGCTGTTTTTTTGGTGTGCCTGTGTTGTGTGAATGTATTTCAGAATAGCAAATTTTTTCCCAGGGAAAAAATTAGCTGTTCCGAATGTTCGATATTAGGTGCTTTAGATTATTTAGGTTCGATTAAATGGTGTTCGGTGTTTTCCGCTTTCGATGACATGATATAAACGCAAATCATGCTATATTTCTTCCATAGCCAGTTCAGAAAGCAGCAACTGGATCCTTATTATGTGCCTTTCAAGAAAAGGTATGACTGATCAAGGTTCTGACCAGTGCTATGGGTATAACCTGTACAGGTGAACAGTGCAGACATAGGTATGATGACCTGTAACACTAACACCCTAATGACTTCTCTGAGGGGAAAACAGAGTTTTAGCAACAATGCCCCAACTTGTATTGCATGTGTCTTTTGTTGCACATTATTTTTGTTTGTGGGAAATGTTGTCCGTGCTTTGTAATCATTGATTCCTTCTGTGTGCAGGTCAGTCTATGAAATGGCTGGTATTTGTAGTGGAGTAATGTGTGGATCTCATATGTGTAAAGGTGGTGGAAATTCATATCTGGATGCCAGTATGCTAACTGCTGTGTTGCAGTGTTACATGGTAATGACACTGTGTGGGTTTGTTACAGATAGTGGGCACATCAATGGTAGACTAACAGGCAACATTATAATAGAAATAGGTGTCAGGGTGTGGCCTGTATATATATTACTACCACTTTTTCTGCCAGCTATCAGCGTTCACTAATATGATCCTTTCCTAGCATGTGTAGAACAGGATTTTAAATATGGGTTGATTCTGGAGGCTGGTCAGACTGATGGCATAGCAGGTCATTAATACTTATGTATGCTGCCCTGTGGTGCATACCCATTGTACTGACTGGTTTAATAGACTTATAACACCCTTGTTATTCCAGCTTCACTCTGCAGATGCAGAGGAAGAAGATGCTGCACAAGTGCTTCAACCATAGCACCATTCTGCTGATACTGTAGCTAGAAATAGTGACAGGGATACAAGGGCCCGATTGGAGGATAGAGATGCCTCCTCTCCAGTGGGTGGCCCAGTTATAGCTACTACAGCAGGTAGTGGAGTATTTGGTTCAGCGAGATCTGGGTTTATGGCTTGAACACATAGAATGCTTCCTGGAACAGACACTAGACTCACTCACCTCACTGGTACGACTGATGGGCCACTAGAAGGAGAACATGCCCACATCACCAGCTGTACTAATCTGATCGCTGGTGATCAGTCAATGTTCTGCCCTAACCCCAGACTTGTGTGTGCAAACTCATGTTCTGTATGTTGTTAGACACTACGTATCACCATTTGTCTGTGCTGCCTTTGTTTCTGTCCACTCCTTTTCTATCCCATTTTATGCATCATCGGGGTATACATTTATGTGTCCCTCAAATAACCCAGTGCCGATGCTATTCTGATGCAAACATATACATGCAGTATCTTGTGCCACTGTGCTACAGAGCATATTACCAAATCTCTTATATAATACACAACATCAGATGCAAGTTGTTAGCTAGCAGATATGCATGCATATAGCTTTTTATCATGAGAAGCATGCAATGAAGGATTTAGCTCCTGTGGTTACTTATATGACTTATGTATCCCTGGTAGTCTACTCTTCTAATCAGCTGCCTTTGTATGGACTAGTGTGGCTAAATTGTTCCTGTGCTACTTAGGTATTTGCATCTCAGTAAAGCAATCCTTTCCAAAGCACTATATGTTTGCATTTTTATTTACAATTGTTACCTTTGATGTCACAGAGCTGCACAGACTATGTGCATATGTGCTACATTTCTCTATGAATCCTAGCAATTTTCAAGGTTCATATAGATTATAAGAATTACTAAACATTCCACTTCTGTTAACATCTTTTCTGTACATGTGCCACAAGTGTCTCATTGATTACCATTGTAGAAACATTAGACTTTTGGTTTAAAGTCTGTAAGACGACATGTTGTGAAGGAGTTGTAATGTTTAAAGTTATCTACACTGTCTTATCTCTAGCCATTAAAATCATTCAGTTATTCAGTAGTAAGGTTATTTGTAGTGTTTTCATTACCTTTATTATCAAACAATGTGATTTCCAAAGTGACACAACACTTCAGATGAGAACTACCCAGAGAACTTTTAGTGGTATTGCTGTTTCCTTGTCTGCTGGGCAGTATTGACCTAGATACCTCATCTTCCCACTTTTTATCTCCCTTCCTTTTTTTCGCAATGTTTGGCCATCTTTAAGTTAACCTATATTATTATCATCGCAGATTCTTTTCCTGTTTGATTACTATACAGTAGATGTCTTCTTGCACATTCTCTGCTCAAGAGTTGCTTACTTCTTTCAGATAGGGTTGCCACCTTTTCAAATGGCCAAAATGGCCAAAGTGGGACATTTTCGGTACAAACATCAGATTTTACAGGCCGACACATACCCACGGTCAGTACAAAGGATAGAACTTAACTTTTTTGCCTAAATAAATGCTTATTCTTGTAGCATTTAGTTGCTTATTTATTTCTTATAACATTTAGGTATTTTAGATACAGAATAACTGTTTTATGCAACTATTACATAAAATATAGGAAATAATTTTGTCCTAAAATCTCAGGACAATTGCCATTTTTAAGATTTTTTGTCAGGATACAACTGCCCAAAGAGGGACTGTCCCTCGCAAAGTGGGACAGGTGGTTACCCTACTTTCAGACCATTGTTTTAGAATGTAATGACTGGATGCTGTAGTAATTAATATGAACTGTGGACAGTCTCCTGTAGGATGGCTTATTTTGCACATTCTTTATTTTCCTACCACACAATTCTAACCAGACCAAAGTTCCATGTCAATCCTAAAAATATTTGTAACGTGGTTGTTACAACACACTAGAAGGGTTGTGTTATTTATGTGTTGAATACATCGCATTACATTTTAACAGCTTTACAACTGTTCAATGAATTTATATGATGATGTAAGACAACTCAGAATGTTCACAGTAGGTTGTCCATATGTCATGATTTGTTCAGTTTTGTTTGCATTGAATTAAAGTCTTGTTCAGTTCAGAATATGGGATGTCTAATCCCCCCTTGCACATATATGCACACATAATTAATTGCAATCTCTGTAAGAACAGAGGTCCACTTCTCAGATTTTCTTACTTTGTAAATGGTACCTCTACAGATGTCTTTTGTCATTTTATGAAAAACATCTTATTCCAATTCAAAACTTATTTCATTGTTAGTAATCCATTATATTAATGAAATATTCATTGTCTTTATTAATTTGCTGGGGCAAAACTTGAATTCTCTTTTCACAATACTATAAATAAATTTAGTTGTTATGGTTTACTTACATTCATTGATTTTGTATGATCAACATGTTTAGGTGACAGTTACCACGCTGATTTGCTTTGGGATATAACGCTTTATATATGGTGTTTTGCATATTGAATCTTTCAGAACAGAGGAGTGTGATATCTGCTAAATGGCCACAAGATTGTGTAGGTTCTTGCATGCAAAGCCCATTCACTGATATGGCAAGTGATACCTTCTATTGCATTGATGTCAATCATCACCTAGACACAGGAACAGTTTGACTGTTTCTAGTTACTTGTTCTATATTTCCTGGGGCACAAGTCATCTATGGATTCATCTGCTGGACCATTTTTGAAAACAATTAAGGTCTTTCTTAAATGTGATGTAGACATGAAATTTCTGGTTTAATTTGTTTAGGGATTTGTAGTGGTTATTTCCCATTTGTTTGCTTTTGATGTTATTAAGAAAGACCATGCTCAATATACTGGCACAAAAAGCTGGTGATGCATACTTTTCACATGTACAAATGGTGCTGAATTACAGCAAAACAACCAGTTACTGTTGTTTACTGTTTTGTTCCAGTACCAGAGCTGGACTCTTATTTCCACATGGTGCTGAACTGTATAAGTTGTTTTGGTAGCTGTCTCCAGAGGTATAGCTAGGGCAAGGTGAAAAGTTCAGAGGGCCCTGGCACAAGGTATTAGGGGGACAATTGGCAGATACTGATGGAGCAGTACAACAGAAAAAGTGCTTGAACACTGCAGCTCTAGCTACAAATACAGTATCCGTACTAATTTCTGAAGGTTTAGATGTGATGTATTTGGCATATTGAATAGTCAATGTCATGAGAAAAGATTATTTAATATGTAAACTCTGTATATATATATATATATATATATATATATATATATATATATATATATATATATATATATAAAGAGAGAGAGGGAGAGACATTATCCATTAGCTTAAACAACAATTGACCGAAGCACAAGCCAATGCATCACTAATGCTGAAAAATGCAGTTCTTTCACTGACATGCAAACTGGAATGTATTGATATTTGTTATATTTTCTTTATATTATTTGTTACAAGAAATGATGGTAAAAGAAGTACTAAAAACCTTACTTTTCTGAAGGAACTTTGGGCTAAACAATGCTCTAGTCAAATTCAGTAAAAGAACTGCAGTTATGTGGAGGTATCTTCTGTACATTTCACAAAAATGGAGGCTTTGCCTCAATACTGCCTTAATTTTATGTATTAACTACATGGTTGCACAATCACAACTGCAATTCATCCTGCACTACAGTACAATAGTTAAGCTCAGCTGATTCAATTACGGGTCAAGTCAACTAAAATAAAGTCAACTAACTGTAATACACCACTAACTGGCTGAAGTATAATTATATATAGTGCACTGAAGAAGTTCCACCTGGCAGAGGGGACATCTTGTTTGCTGCTGTTGTACTGGTGGCATTTTTATTAAATATAATTTATGTTTAATACAATGGAATGGTGCTGTGCTTTTATGTGTTTGTGTATATATGTTTATATATATATATATATATATATATATATATATATATATATATATATATATATATTACAAACAATACACAAAGTTATATACTGCATATAGTACATATTCTTTCTATATACATTTTTTCTAATGGGAAGAAGGATGTGGGGGCAGAAGACTAAACATTCACTATGGAATTGATGTTTTCAGTAAAATTGTTTTACTTCACATGTACATGCACATTCTGCCTTTGTACATGAAGCATATATACTTTCCTATAGTATATAACTGTCTACATACATTTTTTTTCAGACAGCAAGTGACTCTGGTGGCAGATAAACAATACTACATTTTTATTTTAAGCAAATGATGATGACAGAATAGAGAAGATGAAGTGTTTCACATAGGTGATAGGATGCACATTGTGGGACAAATAAAGAAATTATGACATCAGAAGCCAGAGTAGATCCAATTGCACTGACGGTCAAAATGAACAGACTTTGGTGGGTCAAGCACATGTGCTTGAAAGGTGAATATACTTTGGTGAAGGGGATTAGGGAGAGAGAGCAGGAAGGAAGATGAAATGAGAACATCCTGCCAAGAGATGGGTGGATTGCCTAAGGACAATCTGTGATAGGACGGTATGACCATTGAAGAAGGTAAAAGAATGGCGGTGAAGATAATGATGAAGATGATGGTAAAGATTTTTTTTCTTTCTTCCTGAGCTTTTTTCAAAATGTATAAAATATTTCAGTAATTATTGTATTTAATATAAATAACATAATTTGCTTTATTTTATTATAGTTTACAAGATTTACTAAGTAGGCAGGCTGGTTTTACTTTCTTTAGATCTCTCTTCTCACTTGAATAAAACTAATTATTGCAGTATATCTAAATATAGCATGTGTTTTGGATAATTTATAAAACTATTTTTTTCTTTTTTTGCTTTGACACAGTTCTGTGCCAATGTTTCTCAACTGTATAACTTCATAATGAGAACAAAATAGCTTTTTAATAAAAAAATTAAACTGTTAGAAAATAACTGAACTGTAACTGCATTGTTTAATATGAAGTTAGGTGACGCTTTAAATTTATGGCACTTAACTTTATACAAAACCAGGTAGCACTAGTTTATCAACTAAGATGGAGCTATGTTATAATTCATATCTGACAGTTAGTGTTTTTGAAAGAATTTTGAGTAATATGCCATGGTGATATAAAAAAAGTTTAATTTGCCCATTAAAATGAAATAACTGTTGTTATATGACTATATGGTACTTATTATATTTAACTTATGATGAAATAATTCCATTATAAAAAGTTCTTGTTTAAGAGACTACAGATAGAAAACACACAAAAGCTTGCCTGTAGACTTACACAGTGTGGTGTGCTTAGTTAAACTGAAGTCAATATCGAAAAAAGGACCGGGGGCGTGGCCAAGGATGAACACAGGATAGCAGCAGATTTCTTCAGCTCCACCAATTTCATTACATTGACAGGAATTAATTACTTAAAAAATTAATTTTTGAAGTAATTTTCTTTCTAAATATGTTTGTTTTATATAGTTCTTGAACTATATCTAAAAAAGAAAGGAAATCTTAATAATATTCCTGTCAGAAATTACTTTGGAAATTTTCCTGTCAGTTTATCAGTCTGAAATGAGTTCCAGTAAGACAAATTCTCAAGACTCCAGCATCAAGAAAGAACTTCAGTCTCTGATAATTATAGTCCAGCAACTTACTGCTAAGATGGATAAAATGGATACTAAAATAGACACTTTCATAAAAAAACTACAAAACAAATAGACTTGTTACATATGGACCTGCAACAACAGAAGATCCAGATGACAGGCATAGAAGAAGTTGTGAATGACATGGAAAATAGAATACAAGAAGAGGAAATCAACATTGAGTTTCTGCTGAAACAAAATACACATTTACAAACAAAGCTGGATGACCTGGAAAATAGATCTAGGCAACAACATTAGGATTTTTGGACTGCCAGAAAATATTGAAGGTAACAATATTACTTCTTTTTAACAACATGGCTCCCTAAAACTTTAGATTTACCAGAAGCATTCTCTTTTGGTATCGAAAGAGCACATAGATCTATAGCTAATACTAACTAACAAAAACTATCCTAGATCAGTTATAGTTAGATTTCTATCATCTTTTGATAAAGAGATGGTTCTTAAATCTGCTTGGGCTAAAGCTCCTGTTAAGATTAATGAAACAACTGTGCGTTTTGACAATGACTATTCTTCCATGGTATTAGCTAAAAGAAAAGTTTTTCTGCCACTAATAAGGGAGCTTAAAAAAGCACAGTTTAAAACATACCTTCTGTTTCCTGCCAAGCTTAAAATCTTCCTTCCTGATGGTCCTAAAATTTATATGACTTAGACTCTGCTTTACTGTTTATCAAAAAAATAAGATTTTGGAAAAAATAGAAGAAATGGAATGGGCTAGTCCTTCGTTAAAGAGACTGGCAACTGAAACTTCGTGGAAGACTTCAGAGAAGAAGAAGAGACTAAAAACAAATGATTTGTACTATGTTTTTCTCTCATCATTTTATTTTATTATTAATCTTTTAAATATAGTTCCTGCATTTCCAAGAAGCAACAAATATTTTGAAAAGATTTAATCAAAGTTATTCTCTGTGTGCAAAGAAATGTTTTGTTTCATAACTAGTCAAAATATCTGGAGATTTAATGGCAAGCTGTGATTTAACTTGTTTCTCTTTCTGAAGAGGAAAAATAAGGTCAGTAATTTGATACATTTTTTTTTTCCTTTAAAAGTTTATATGTTCTTCAAATGCTATTCCTAATTATACTTTCTTG